>NC_134142.1:104422500-104722500 GCF_033958435.1 Carettochelys insculpta
CATTAGAGAGATTGGTGGGGTGGGGGTGCTACTAATTGCAGGGATGCAAACTGGAGCCTGATGTGAAAAGTGTGCTCACCCTGGAGTAAGGTACTACTCAATGACTGACACATACATTGTGTTTTAAGGATCTGTCCATGCACATTTTGAATGTACTGTCTTGTATTATAATAAAATTGAACGATTTGAATGATCATGGGAAGCAACAATCAAAGGAAAGGTGAATATGGCCAACAGTGAATTCTTTTACAATTCACATGAACTATTTGAGCTATTTTTCGCATAATTTACCCAGTTATCTAATTCACACTAGGATTTCATGGTACGAGAGAGAATATTGCACTCAGCTGCTTGAGAAGGCCTGCGGTAAACAAAGTAATTATTGCAGTATAATGCATTTATGTATTTTGCTTTGTGTTTTGTTTTCCTGTGGCTGTATTTGTTTAGTGTTAGCTGAAGTCCAGAAAACTTTTTTCAGTGCTGGCCCTGAATGTTGTGAATATTCTGATGCATGTTTATTTAGCATTTTGTTAAGGACTCAATCCTGCAAGCTACTGAAATTAACTTGGGAGGCAAAGCACCAGGTGGTCTCAGAGCCTGTGTAGGGCGGCTTCTACATAATACAGAGACCTGTACTTGACATTCAGCAGTGGGAACAAATCTCTACCTCTACTGCAAAGGGCATGTGAGGAGGCAACATAGGATTTTGAGAAGCACAGAGGTTCAGGTGTCACTCAATAAATGCAGATGGTGTACCCCTAATTTGCAGCTGGTCTTGCTGCAAACCCAAGGAAGTGCACTCAAGGGCATTTAAGGGCTGTACTTGAAATAGAGAACAAAAGGAGCCATGAAAGCCACACATTGTTACAGGAACATGTCCAAAGAGTATAAGAAAACAGTGTTTCTCACAACCTTGTGCCTCATGACCTAAAACAGTGTAATTTTCAAATGGAAGCTTGGTAAGCATCTTTTACCACCTAGCCCATTTACTTTTAGTCCATAGGATTTCATGTATTTCTTTAGAAGTGCCATCACTTGCATCTTTGGAGTGTGTCTCACACGTGTATCACTCCCAATGACAATAAATACAGCACTTATAACTGTTGTAAAAATGTTTCTCTGGGCTAATGATTGAAAAACAAATGGTCAAACCAGGAACCTATATTTAAAAATGGTTCACACTTTTGGCCCTTTATATGAAAAGAACCTAAAATATATTAAGATGTTATAGGCTTTTTTCTCCCTTTTTTTTTGAATTTCACAACTCTGAATGTTTCTTTTAAAATGATAATAGGCCTGATGCTCTGCTGTCCTGCACATGCTGTAGTCATATGTACACAAAGTGAGTGCAAAATGGATGAAAGTGTTGCCAGATCAGGCTAATACGAACTTTGTACAGATGAAGATACATACATATGATATAAGGCAGGAGAGAATCATAATAGTCCTCTTAAACCTGGGCTTTTTTTAGGCCATTTTGCTTTGGAAGTTAAATAGGTAAGTAGCCTCATAAATATGTAATTAAAATTAACCAGTCAACATAGAAAAATCAATTCGCTTACCTTTTATCATAACAATGAACAATGATCAACAACTAATGATTTATAGCTCACTTATAGAAAAAGAAACAATGACCTGCCAATGGCAAATAGAATTTTGGAAAGCTGCAGTTGTTTCCTAAATCTAAGGGGAGTGCTTTGCACCAAACTCAGCACAAGCAAGAACACTTTTATAATGATTTTCATGCTACTAACTTAGCATGGATGTGAGGCAGCCAAATTGACATGATAGACTGGAAAGGCCCCAAAGAAGCTTTAATAATAGAAAAGTACACTCATGCCAAATGTAAGCTGACAGTATCAAAAAAGAATCATGCAATTATAAAACAGACAAAAATAGGAAACAGAATTAATAAGTGAACCAGGACTCCAGAACATAGCGAATTAACCTTTGCTGTTCTTTGCTATGTTTTACCAGAATCTTCAAAGCAGTGTTTTGGCAGTATTCACTGGGCAACAGTGGCTGTTATTAAGCGTGACAGTATAATTTGCCATGAAGAAACCCTACATGCTTATTTCTTGACCCACTACCATCGAGTGCCCGAATAAAATTTAATCAAACATTTCTGCAGATTTTCAGAAAGTGACAACATCATTCCCATGCTTGCCATAGGAAAAAGCTCATCCCTATAAAAGTCTCCACGTGGTGTTTTGCCACTCACTTTATGACAGTGAGGATTTCACCCAATATTTTGAGCTAAATATAATAAAAGGTTACAGCTCTACCATACTGATGTGGTGCTAAAGGGAGGGCAAAACGGAAATGTGACATGTTTGTGACATGGCTATTCTAAGGACTGTGTTGTTAATAGATGCAGCAAACAGGTTTTTCATTTAAACGAAACATGAAAAACTAGCTCCTGAGCCCTGTCAGTCTGTTTGTGTTACACTCTGCAGACCTAACCATCGCTACTGTGCAGATGAGGATTACTCCAGTTTCCTTATGCTGGCAATACACCCACTGAGTTCACATTCAATGGGATCAGTTCCAAAGCAATGGGAAACTGATCCAATCTAGCCTACGGCTTGATGTCTCTCACCACAAAGAGAGCACAATTGCTGTCCCACTTCTGGCTGACTCCACTGCTGCTGGTTATTGCTCCTGGTTGACTTTTTAAAACAGCCAAATCACTTTCTGAGGGTTTTCCAAGGGCAACATCCACATGTGTCATTTCTGAAGATGACACTAAAATTTTTGGTCAGTTCCAAAACTTTCTGACCTGACCCAGGGCTGTGTCTTTGCGTATGTTATAAGTGTGTGTGAATGGTCTGTGTGTTGGACTTTCCCTCCCTAGCTTTAGTCAATAAGCCACAGTACCTTTGATAAATTTTAAATTTGTCTAATTTTTGAGCTACACATAGATTTTGCAAGCAAATCTCTAAAACATTTTGAAATCTTGAAATTTCAGACACTTTAGTTCTAAAAGGCTAATAAAGAAAATATATGAAATGAAACTGACAAAAATTTATACATTTTGCCCAGCTGTGTTAGAAATGGTTGGAAAATGGCTTTTTCCATGAAATGTTTTAACAGAAACAAATATCATTGTAATTTAAATTTTAAACAGAAAATTTTTCACTTTTTCAGCCAGACCTGAACACATGCTGCTTTTCATTTTCTGATGAAAAAAAATCAAACTTTTTTTGAGCAATGCAGATGATTTCCTTGAAACTTTTCATTTTTGCCAAAGCCCCAATTTTTTTTCCAGGAAACAACTGGAGCAAAAAGTGTGTAAGCTCCATAAGAATGGCCCTACTGGGGCAGACCTAAGGTCCAGCTAGCCCAGTGTTCGTTCTTCTGACAGTGCTCAATGCCAGATGCCCCAAGAGAATGAACAGAACAGGTAATCAACAAGTGATACAATCCCTGGCACCCATTCCCAGCCCTAAGAAACAGAGGCTAGGAACACAATCTCAGCCTATCCTGCCTAACAGCCGTTAGCACACCTAACGTCCATGAATTTATCTAGTTCTTTTTTTAACCCTGTTAATGTCCTCACCTGCACAGCATCCTCTGTCAGAGACTGCCACAGGTTGACTGGGTGGTGTGTGAACTACATCCTTTTGTTTGTTTAAAACCAGCTGCCTCTTAATTTCATTTGGGTCCCCTCCCCCTCCCCACCCCACCACTAGATTTTTTGTTGTGGGAAGGAGTAAATAACTTTAACTTAGTTACTTTCTTCACACCAGCCATGAGTTTATAGCCCTCTAATATATCCCCTCTTAGTCTCCTCTTTTCCACCTTCTTAGTCTCTCCTTATAGGGCAGCGAATACCTCACTAAATATCACAATGAAATTCTTTTGAGACAGAAGTTACCAGGATAAAAAAGTAAGTGTCCTGTTCATTGCATCAGCAGCTTATTTTTATAGGCACTCATGGTTGCTGCATTAAGTTGAGCAGTGGGATGATGGATCTGCTGACTCAAGTGGGTTAATGCTGACAATCAACAATTATTATTTTTGACAAGACTTCTTAAGGGTTTCAAGATGACTCTGCTAACTGAAAGCAGATTATGAGTTGAGTTTTATTACTGTCAACCATAGCTGTCAAGCATATAAAAGTGTGATATAAAGGAAGATTATTTTATTATAGTAGGAGACAAAGCAGAGATCGAATTATGATCTTTCTTGTGGCAATTTTTTCAATTACCCACAGGAAGAAAGAGGCAGAGCCCCCCAGCATCTTAAAAAGGGAGATGAGGAGAGAAAACATCCGGAAGAAGACATTTCCCTCCAGATAGAAAACAGTGACAGCAAAAAGCACAATGTGATCTTAATGAAGTCAGGATTTGCATTTGGCTCTGGGTGCTGGTGTTTGACTTCCATGTCTTTTCTTGTTGAAACATTGCAATCTCACAAGAGAGTGATGGGACCCTCTCAATAGCCTCTGAGCGACTAACTCCCAGGGACAGAGATAATTGCAAAAGCAAGTGATGTTTTCAGATGGGTTTTAGTTGAGTTGGCTTTCCCATGGTCTGTCATGACATGTTGTGAAACAAACCTACCCTTGTTGTTAGAGATTTTTGGCTCTGTTAGGGCTCACAGAAGGACCACAATATTGCAGGCTGAGATGGAAAATACCTATGAGAGTAGACTATTGAGTCTATACAGCATACCCTTCATGTTACTTTCTGATCAACAGTTTGACAGGTTCCGACTGCCACAGGAATAGAAATCATAGGATTAGAAGGGACCAAAATGCTCATCTAGGCTCACCCCCTGCCAACATGCAGGATTTGTTGTGTCTAACCCATCAAAGACTAAGGGCTATTCAGCCTTCTTCTGAAAACCTCCAGTGAAGGAGCTTTCACAATCCCGCTAGGCAGTCTGTTCCTTTGTCCTAGCTGTTAGGAAGTTTTTGCTAAGATTTAACCTAAATCTCCCCCCATGCTGTAGTTTGAACACACTGCCTCTCAGCCTGCCCTCTGCAGCAAGAGAAAAACAACTTGTCTCAATCGTTTTCATGGCAGCCTTTCAAATATTGGAAGACCACTACTAGGTCCCCCATTAATCTTTTTTTCCCCAGATTAAACATACCCAGTTCCATCAGCCTTTGCTCATCTGTCTTGCATTCCATCCCTTTGGTCATCTTTGTCACTCTCCTCTGGATCTTTTCCAGTTTCTCTACAGCCTTTCTAGTCTTTGATGGCCAAAATTGGGTGTCATTTCCTTTGGAGCAGGGACCATCTTCCTATCTGGCATTTCTTAAAGGCATTATAATCTATGCAAGAGGGAATTCATTACAATGTACTTTAACTAAAGAGCAGTTCTGATCTTAAACCCCAAAGGCCTGGGACTTTTGGGTCTAAACTTTAACTTCACTCCTGACCTCTACCTTAGTAATGGACAGATGTAAAGTGCTGGGAAGGAGCAATCCTAAAATGTTGCCCGCCTATCCTAACTCTACAAAGTAGGGAGGACAGCTATGTCCTTTGCTGAATGAATGTGAAGAAAGTAAAAAAAAAATCTGATGTCAAAAGATGTAGCATGCATGGTGGAGCTCAAGTCTGGTTCTGTAAAGATATTCAGGACCTCACTGCATCTGTCTTGTCATACTAACTGCTCATGCTTTCTGATTCAGACCCAGTACTGCCCAAGGAATATCAGCTGTTTGCCCTGAGAAGGTTTTTCTCCGTTGATAAAATAATTTATAACCCTGTTTCTATTGCATGAAAGAGAAAAATATGGGTTCAACTTCAGTGCTGATATAAGTTGGCAAAATGGAGTTTTAAGATATTGGCATTGCAACCTCTTATATAAGACATAGCTTTGACCCTTTATATGCCTTGATATTTAGGCTGAACCGACAGCTGAAGGCATCTTTTTACCCTTTTTACTCATACCCAGAGGTAGAGCCAATCACAAAAACCTGAACTTGTCTGGAAGCAAATACACCATTGCCAGAAGAAAATTAATTATTTTTAATGTGGTCTGATATGTTAGTTCCCCTTCCCCTGCCTCCCCTAACAAGCAAAACACAATACCGTTTTTAGATCAGGTGTGTCCAACCCGCGGCCCACGGGCCGCATGCAGCCCTGGACAGCTAGTAATGCAGCCCCACAAGATCGTAAACTTTTAACATTATTATGTGATTTATATACATTAACTATATTATATATTTTATATGCGGCCCAAGACAATTCCTCTTCACTCAATGTGGCCCAGGCAAGCCAAAAAGTTGGACACCCATGTTTTAGATTGTTATATTTTGGCAACTTTCCAATTGTTTCCTTTTTCTTTCATCCTTCTTAATTGAATTCTACTACATACAAATAGCTCCACAACAGCCTTTAAGGATTCCAGATTTTCCATGATCATGATCTTCAGTTTCATCATTCAGGTCTTAGTTGCTGCAGTGCAGAAACCTGTCCCCTAGTGAAGCAGTTTTTTGTCATCTTTTGGAATGGTTTATGAAGTATACATTAAAAAAAAAACTTCTACGTAGCTATTTTTCTATGGCTTTGGTAAGACCACTACAGTCAACAGCTTGCCACACGCCCATACATTTGCAGCCTAGAAACATCAGTCATGAGGAATGACACCTTTGATGGGACAGTCCCACGCAATGCTTCAGTTGGGCACACACTTTGAAAGCAAGAGAGAAAATCTCATTGACTTCAGTGGGGCCAGAATTTCACCAATGACCTCCACATAAAAGGATAAAAGGAAGGCAAATAAAATGACTTGCTAACCCAGCAAGCAAACACAAGGAAAGTTGGCAATATTTTCAGAAACAAGGTGGCTCACCAGAGCACTGTGACGGAGTTCAAATTCACATTATTGTCCAGCTGCTTTGTTAGTTCCTTACAAACAAGACTTTTTAAACAAGGTGTGATTGTATTAACAAATATAAAGGGGTCTCAGAAGAGTTAAAAAAAGGGAAGGGAAAAAGGGAGGTGCATAACAGTTGGAAAGAATTCTTAATATTTTATTTTCTGCTTTTCTCAATCCATCCTTTACCTCACACGATCTTCTTTGCATGTCCTTCAAATGACATTTACTCCCCTTTTGTAGCGCACAATCCCAGAGCTCACCAGACAAGGCACTTACGCTAGATATGGCTATTTTGTCTGGTGGTGTATTGGCAGCTGTGTCGCATGGAAATCTCTTGCAACATATCAAACATCTGCTACACCCTCCTTGTTGGCGTGGGGGAACGTTCCACTTACTTATGTATTTAATTTTAAGAATATGTAAGGAACTCTTTCATGGAACTGCTGACATTTCTGACATTTGAAAAGGGAACGTCCCAATTATCCAGAGTGAAAATGAATAGCCAAAATAAACAAAGGGAAGGAAGATGGGTGTATGAAGCGGTCATTCATACTGAATTTGTGCCTTTGCAAAAATGTCAAAATAACTACAGCATGAGCTGAAGGTGCCTGTCTGCTGCCAGCCTTTGCCATTAATTTTTCTGGAGCAGATCACTTCACTTTTACATAATGTTTTTTTCTTTAAGTTGACTGCTAGGTAAAACCTTCCTTTTAAAGAGTCATTAAAAATCTTTATTTGCTGATCTCAGTTCATAAAACATCTGCTTGAACTTATATGCTGCTGTAGCTCTTGGAGAATGTGTTGTCTGCTTTTATGCATCACCTCCTGGCACCTGCAACTACATGTACAAGTGTTATGTGAAAATGGGTGGAATTTCTGTTGGTGACTGTGTTGCCTGACCCCTCTGCCCCACAGCTCTCAGTGCTCTGCCCTGCCTGCTCTCCACGCCAGCGGAGTGAGGGAGCTGCAAAGAAATCAGTTGCCTCACTCCCATGCTGAAGGCAGCCACGTCCAGTTCAGCCCACAGCATAGTAATGTGCTTTGGTAAGGCTTTCAGGGATGTCCTGTACTGAAGGACCTCATGGAGGTCACCTGCCATCCAGGAACTACAGACACACAGCATGCAGGGGGCATACGTAGGGCCAGCCTCCTGGCTTTACACCACCCCAGGATATGGCACACATACAAGCTTTCCCTGCAGTGGTGAAAGTAACTTAACAGTACTATCCTATTGCAACCTGGGTCCCTTCCAGCTTTTTAAATAGCACCCTGCAGGCATTTACTGCAGCTCAGCCAGCTCTTGCTGGAGTGGCACACCTGCTTACCTTCACGGCTGGTTCCCTGTGTAGCAGTTCAAAGGGCTTGAACGTAAGCCCACAGTTTTACAAGTCCCAGTCCCCATGTGAACAAGCTTGAAGAGAAATAGAGATTCTTTGCCCAAGGTTACTGCAATTACCATTAAGTATTCTTTAGAACACAGGTAAAATATTGTGTGCTGCTCTTTTCTTTTGGTCAGGAATTATTTCCAGTGTACAAGTGTACACTGACTTTTTGGATCAATATCCACCACAGTAAAGATGGTCAGCTCTGTCCTCTGTCTTGCTCTGAGTCCATGACAGACACATGATGGTGTATTACAGAGGTCAACAACTCCCTGCATGAGTGCCAAGAGGGGCAGGTGAGCCAATTTTTATTAGCACGCAAGGTGGGAGCTCAGCCACGCCTTTCCTTTCCCCGTCCAAGAGCTTAGTCAAAGCCATGCCACCTGTGGATTAACAAAAGCTCAGCTAACGCTATCATCCACCACCTAAATGGTAAAGCGCTTCATCTTTGTTTAGTAATGAAGCATTTGTAAGTTGGAACTATTAGTGACCTTCAAAAGCATCACCAGCACTTGGGCCATACATAGAGATCAAAAGGTCCAATTTCGGCACTCCTCCTCAGAAAGGTTACTAAATCCTAGCGTAGTGCCAACTTTAAAATGTACAGCATGAACATTTTGGCAACAATGAGGTGTTATATTCAAATGCATTGCTGGCAGTGGGTGAGAGTTTTCCAAAAGGTCACAATGGATTCTGAACACTGAAATGTTTCATTCTTTCTCATTTCAGAGTTCTCTCATGTACCTGCTTATACCTGGGGCCAAAGGATGCCACTTCATGCAATGCTAATGCTTTGGTGTTTGGTTGCATGTCATTAGTAACAATAGACTGCAGTGCACATGCTTTTCATCAATATGCTGCAGATACAGGGCTTTTGGCTTATGATACAGAAGACAGTCAGATAGTGTTGTTCCTTGCTAATTGGTATTGGAGTTGTCACAGGCGTGACAGACACACAAGACAAGCTGCCTGGGAAATACTGTTGAACAATATATTTTAAATGTTGGTGATCAGCTTTTCCAGAGGATTAAAATAAATGGATTTTGGAGGAAGACAGGGAGCAGAAAGGCAGCAGGAGGTTCAGTGACTTCACACAGATGGTTCCTGCTGATCTCCAGGATCTGTGGGTGAAAGCTAAGCTTCATTCCATAGGATAGTAGGAGGCACTTCCTTTAATGAAAAAGAGTGAGAGATAATCCTCAAGGAAGAACTTTGTAGGTTTCCTTTATCCACTATTAAAGATTTTTTGGCTCAGAGGTGCTGAACAGGATCTTAATAAACATACCAGATTTTGCTGCTGATAATGTCCTCTTTCTCCGCCTGAGCTCGTGTGTGTGTGTGTGTGTGTGTGTGTGTGTGTGTGTACACGCACACATACACATACACAAACTTTTTGCGGAAGCTAATGATATAAAGGGGAACTTATGGGACTAATTAAGCAAAGCATACGCTATACTCCAGCTGACGAAATATGAATCCTTTTATTTAATGCTGTTTTTTGGGTGCTCTTTTTTTTTTTAATCCACCAACTTGCTGCAATTAGGAGGTTGTTGGAGCGATATCAATTCAGATTTGGGTACTGCTTTCTGAAGATGTTTTGAATTAACAACTAATTGGTCGCTTTCTTTGATAACTATTTTATTGTTGGGTTCAGCTAGATGAAAATCAACCACAAAGGAAACTCAATTTTGTTTGTTATTAATTTTAACTCTGTTTCACAGATGATTTACATATACAATGTTTTCCCAATTTTTGTACCACTTTTAAACTCCGGCTCGCAGCAGTTGGACTGATGTGGTGTCATTTTCCATGTATTTATGTTACTTAAAATATCCAGTGTTACTTTTAGATAGGCTAGTACAAAAGGGTGAAAAAAGAAGACCAACATGGTAGGTCTGGCAATTTATGACAGCCCAGGCAATGAGTGGCCCTCGGGACTCCTTTTATTTCATCACTTTCATCCCAAGTTATGCTTGAACATTGTGGTCAGAGAAGAATGGACATACCCGATGGATGTGTGGCTGTACGTTGGGGAAGACTCTGTACATATGCCACATATACTAAAAAGAGACAGTTTGGTGAGGCTGACCCTGCACATTCTTGTTCACCTGAAATGTATCACTGCCTAAGGATCACACCACTGAAAAAGGGGACTGCAGAATCAACCCAACAAACAATGTTGAGACACACACACACACCTCATAGAGCTGAAAGGGACCTTTGGAGGTCATATAGTCCAGTCTGCTGCCCTCTTGGCAGGACCAAGCACCATCGCTGGCATCTATTTGCCCCGATCCCTAAATGGCTTCTTCAAGGATTGAATTTACAACCCTAGCTTTAGGAAGCTGAGGCTCAACCCAGTGAGCTATCCTTTGGCATCAGAGCTGGAACCCTGGAGACAGCAGAGAGGCGCTCATGCTAATGATAATACAAAGAGACCTGCACACATGGCATCTGATTCAAAACACCTGAAAGATTATGGGTGAGTTCAGTGAGCATTGAATCTGGCCCATGGGAAGTAAGAGAAAACACCCTGAACTCTTGCAGGGGGCACATCTGATACTCATCTGATTAGCACAGACAAAATCAGGTGTGCACAGGGCAGTCACTTCTGGAAAAATGAGTATTCAGATTTTTTTATTGGGATTGGAGTTTGTGGGACCAACAGGTCTGCAATGCAATACTTTCAGGCTGCAGCTGACTTCCAGGTCTATTTAGAAGAGAAGAGAGGGTTAGCAGCTTGATGTAGAACACCATTTGTGGAAACACAGGCCCCTCTCTTGTGATTCATTTAGGAGAACAATAGAATTGACTTCTATAGTCCCTTGACAAGCATCCCCCACTGCAAGTACTTGCTAAGCTGGCAACCCCAGGAGTACTCCACTTCTCTAGGCCATTTGTTAAATTTATATTGCCTGAGCATAACACTTGTGTTGGAAGACTGACAGGGGAACTAATACAGTGCACTGCATTTCACTGTTCAGTGAATACATGGCACAGCGAGATTATTTATGTGACCCGTTCAGTGCTGTCTGCAGGCCAGTTTATTTTGTGTCTTCAATTATTAGCTTCCTACTTTACAAGCCACTGATTCACTTTAGGTTGCTTCTCTACTGTATTTTGGTTGTTTAAATTGTAGTAAAAAGTAGCTATGCAAAAATGTAATCGTCTCCCTTAACAAATATGTCTCACAGTTGTACTCCGAATTGTAGATATTGCTGACTGAAGTGACTCAGATATGGTTTTAGATCTTTTAGCTTCAGATTGCACAGCTAAGAGACTGAGCTGGGTTCTGTTATTTCCTCTAACATCAGCAGAATTTTTCACTAATTTCCAGTCGGTGACACTTGCTCAGTGGAAGGGGGAGGGTTTACACAAATGACACTGAAGGCAACAGTTGGCCCGAGAACCCTTTCTCTTTGGTGAGGATGTGCAAGGAAAGGGACTCCAGCTTGCTTCGGAGCCCAGTTGATCTTGCCATGCAGGCAGCTAGAAAATAAATCTTTTAGCTTGAAAACTGAGCAGAAATGGTTTTTTTTGGAAATTGCTGAGTGACAATAACCACGGATTACTCCACCAGTGCCATTGTACAGCCACTTTTCCAAGATGAACTGTTAATTAAAGAGAACAACAAGAAGTCCTGTGGCACCTTATAGACTAACAGATATTTTGGAGCGTAAGCTGTCATGGGCAAAGACTTGCTTCATCAGATGCATGAGTGGGGGCGGGGGGCGTGATTCCAGATGTGTATTTAAAGAGTGGTCACTTCAATCTCCCTGGACACCAGTAACAGATTTAAACGTAGCAGTCCTAAAACAAAGAAAATTCAAAAATCAAATGGAGAGATAAATCTCTGAACTGCAGTTTATTTGCAAATTTGACTCCATCAACCAAGGAGTAAACAGAGACTGGGAGTGGCTCGCCCCTTACAAAAGCAGCTTCTCAGTCCTGGGTGTTAATAGCTCCCCCTTAAACTCTGCCAATGGGCCCACATCCCCATCTGATCTGACTTGTTTTTTCCTCTTTTGATACATACTACTGCTAATGGGCCATTTCCACGTTGCTGAATAGAACTTGTCAGCTCTGGCCCTTCCTTTTACTGAGACCCCACTCTTTAAATACCCCTCTGGAAACCTCCCCCACACCCATGCATCTGATGAAGTGGGTCTTTGCCCATATGAAAGCTTATGATCCAAAATATCTGCCGATAAGGTTCCACAGGACTTCTTGTTGCTCTCAAAGATACAGACTAACACGACTATCTCTCTGATACTTGTTAATTAAAGGGTACTCATGTCAAACTGCTGTAAAATAGTAACAGAGAGTAAGCCGTGCTAGTCTAGACACTATCAAAACAAAAAGCAGTCAAGTAGCACTTTAAAGACTAGCAAAATAGTTTATTAGGTGAGCTTTTGTGGGACAGACCCAATTCTGAACTATTCTGAACTATTTTGCTAGTCTTTAAAGTGCTACTTGACTACTTTTTGCTGTAAAATAGGTATTATTAACACCCATTCATTAACCTGAATGTTTCCTAGGGGGAAAAGTACCTTTGATAACTAGAGCGATTTTTTTCAATACCTTTCAGCAAAATGTGGCGTTAAGCAAAACTCATCAGTTTTGAGTTGCCCTATAAACTCAAACACAGGACCTGGCTTGTTGAAAATTATGCTAGTATTCAATAGCTTTTCAACATAAAATAAAACTCTGTTATCTGGTATGTTGGAGGATATTCTGGTTAGCTGAGTTATACTTATGGAATACCAATTTTCAAAGAATTAGAATAGAATAAAGAATAAATCAGTATCCAGCTGTAGTACTGAACTGCAGATGGGTTGGTTTCTTGAAACACTTAGGTGTATGCTGATAAAGTTTTCTACACAGTAGGTTATAGTATGACACTATAGGCAGCGCATGATGTACACTCAGATCACTAAATATAATTTAATTGTCCTTTGATGATTCAGAAGGCACTTCAGGATCTTCCCCTGCCTCAGGTCATCATTATCACCATCAGTTATCATTGTAGGTGGAGAAGGTGTAGGAGATTGGGCTGAATCTGGAATGCCCTTTATGACACACCCTGAAAGCTCCTTTTCTAAACAAAAGCTTCACTTCAGCCTGATAATTTTTCTGCCTTTTTTGCATAAAAGTAGAGTGCAGAATATGCAGTTGCACAGTACGCTGGGCAGTACATTCATCCCAGTTACTAAATTGAAAGTTTGTATTGGGAGATGTCAGAAATGCTGGCTAACTGAGTAGTACAGTGGTAAAACAGTAATATATAAGTGTCATGGCTGCAGTTAAGAAAAGCAATGTTTTGTATCGAAGGGCCATACATACAATAGTCCTATTATTTTCATCACTTTCAGGGTGGGGATTTTCACAGTTCAGGGCAACTGTACCTCTGTTCCATTTCTATAGTGCTTCAACTGGGTCTACTGTAAGTTATCAGCTCCTCAGCTGTCCCTTTTGTTGGGTAGAGACACATCTTTCTGGGGTGTTTCCAGGCTGCATATTTCACTGCCTACACTGTGAAATCCTCAGCCAGGCAGAATGCCACAACAGGTTAGTGTCTGTGCTTTGCTTTCCCTCCAAAGCTATGAACAGCTGTTACTGCCAACAGTCACAAGTTACCATGTCGCTCTTTCTAAGCAAGCACATTTGTTCTCGAGGTGACAGCATTACCATGAAAACAAACACCAGTCCAGGCTCCTATATGCATGGTAAAAGCGTATGAGAGATCATCCATTAATCTTATTGGACCTCAATAGCCCAAAAGTCCTTTCTTTGTCCAGATTTGGCTAGTAGAGAGCCTCTTCCAGTGGCAATACTTCTCCAGAGATGTTACAACTTGAGTGAATTTGCCTTTTCACACATTCCCCACATACACATCCTACTTCATTCCTTAAAGAACTGTGAGAAACCTCCTCCCTGGAGTTACATGTAGTCCTTGGTCCACAATGGTACATACGACTAAGATCTCTCAAAGAGATTAACGGAAATTGCTCTCTCTGACACAAGTTTTGTTTGTTCGAGGTAAAGACCATGATGGCTAATTTGCAGTTGTCATTACTGATGGTGAATTTGAGCAAAGAGAGATGAGTTACATTGTTACCTCCGCGCCCCCCCCGCCCCAGACAACCCCAGCAAAATTACAGGATCATCCTGACCTGTGGTGAAAGAGAGCTCCAGTGCCGAGGAAATAACGTACAAATCCCCAGCTCCCAAGAGTTTCAATTGTGGTCTGTCACCCACACCATTCCCATCACTCACACACACTTATGAAGAAAAAAGTGGCCTCTCAGTCACCAACTTTCTGAGGGCCAAAAAGATTTTCACCAGAACCTTGAAATAGATTTAGAAAGGGATGGGGATAGACATGGGAAGCTAATGAAAAGAAAGGCCTCTTTTAAAGGGCAGTGTGACTAGCTCTGCCCAAAAATAATACAAGACTAGATATGAGGAACAAAAGACCTGCTGAATAAGACTTTTAACAAGTGTTTAAATAATTACAATTGAGAGGAACATTTTGAACCACATGGCCATATAATCAATCTCAGCTGGCTCAATTAGGCCCTTGCTTTATAATTAAACTTCTAATTAAAAAAACAAAAACAAAACTTGGGTTCTTTCCAATTGAGGGGAAAGTAAAAATTTCTGGCCTGTATAGGACCAGGAATGCAGGTCACAGTTCTACATTCTCACACCACAACGTACAGGCTGAAACTTAAGTAAGGGGGAATGAGTTAAGCCCAGTGGCACTCCAAAGGTGAGACCATTCAAAGAGGAAAAGCAAGTGCCTACCATGACTTTCAAGGGTCTGAGTGAAATGAGCAAAGCACTGTAACTTAAAATAACTTTCCCCAGCACTAGCACAATAACCTTGTGTGTAGCTTGACTGAGAGGATATAGGGTGTTGGCAGAGGTCAGTGTCTTCTGTATTCAACTTGCTCTTATATTTGTTTCCATGAGAGTGTGCCAGTTAAGCAGATAAGGATACAAAATAGCAGCCCAATACAGTGGGTAGAAACTGTAGTGGAGCCAGACCTTTTTCTCCAACCCATTTATCACAGCACATTTTAAGGCAAGTAAACTAATAATACATTTTGAACCAAAACACATTTTAATAAATAAAGGATTTTAAAAAAATAATGCAGATGTGCTGGATTTTACTGCCTTTTATTTTAACCCATGACTGAGTCATCTGCTGGAGTTTAAAGACTCAAATCTCCGTATGGTAATTGATTCTCGGGGGCTATTAGCTTAAATGTAAATCCTTAAAATAGATGTTGTGTAGGTAGGTGTTAGAGAGGAAACACTTAATTTGTCAGCAATACAAGTCAGTCTGTTCATACAGTCGGCTGGGAAAGTGAAGAATGTTAGAAATCAGAGATTCACAAAAGCCTCCCAGAGTTGGCTGGGAGTGGAGCCTCCCATTGTGAGTAATTATAAGAAACAGACTGTGTAAGAGCATGTGCTGGATCGAAGTATCGGAGCTGCTCTTTGATTTCAACAGGCAGAGCACTTACCTCTAAGTAGTAGGGGCTGAGGATGCTATTTTCAGAAGGATCTGCACGAGTTAGGTACCTAGTTCCTAGGGCCTTTCAAACAGAGTTGGGCACCTAACTCCTTGAAGTGCTTTTGAAAAGCCCTCCACCAATATCTAGTCTCACAAGCAACTCCTGCATATGAGCAGATATACTGGCGATTCCATCAAGGTTGGCCAGAAAGAAGTTTAACCTGTTTGTTTGTTTGTTTGTTCTTTAACGATCAGCAAAGATCATTTGCACCAGAAGCCACCCATCAGGCTATGGGGCCCCAGCAGGGCAAAGAACCTCCAACCTTTTCTTTCTGCAGATAATCACAGTTATCTTTTTTCAATAACTTTATTTCATAAAGAAATAGAAACACATAGGGAAAGAAAATGTACCAATCAGCAGGTACAGAAGCAACCCTACAATAATAAACAAATGTATTCATAATTCATAAGCACCCCTACAATAATAAACCAATTTGCCTACCCCAATAAGGGGCGGGGGGGACAAACAAACAAACCAGCATCAAAATGAAATGTCTGTTTCCATCTTCCAGATTTATTGTCCAGCACACCAAAGACCAAAGAGATTTTTTAAGTTCTGAAAAGCAAAAACCATAGGGGGTATCCTTTTAATTGGCCCCAAATGCCTGTTTGTTGAAGAAGGTATATAACAGCTTCTCCTGGTGAATATGAATGATCCTTCGTGCCACAGTGGATTGTTAAGTAGAAGGTGCTGCTTAGTAAAATACTGTTTTGATGGTCAAAAATTATTTGGCTTAAAGTGAAACAAACAAAATCACTGTCACTTGTGAGCATTCAAGTGCAGAATTTTAGACAGTAACACTGTTGCAGTTTTCACAATTAATTGTGAAAGGTCTGATATTGTATGCAGTGAATAATGTTTAAGCCTGTGACAGCTTTTTTTAATTTGACATTTATTTCCATTTTTGTTCTTTAAATATGGACTGAAGCAGTTCTCTGTTTTCATTTCAGCACAACTGTTTCCCCATTACCTGCTCACTGTCATTTTTTAAACTTGTGGCTGCTACACAATCATGTGCAAGGGATTTATTTACCAATGTAAAAACCTGAGCTTGTACTTGTTGCACAAGGTAATTGTGGGGTTAACAGTTTAAAGCATGGAATGTGAAAGGGCCACACAGCAGTTAGAGCCCACGGAAGGAACCTGTATTTTTCATCTATAGTATTGCCAAACCCAAATGTTCAAAAACGCATGGGTCTTTTATCCCCAAAATAATGAGAATGGATTAAACAAATGAGACACGAAAAACTAAATAATCTGGAGTTCTCAAAACAAAAAGCAGTCAAGTAGCACTTTAAAGACTAGCAAAAGAGTTTATTAGGTGAGCTTTCGTGGGACAGACCCACTTCTTCAGACCATAGTCAGACCAGAACAGACTCAATATTTAAGGCACAGAGAACCAAAAACAGTAAGCAAGGAGGACAAATCAGAAAAAGATAATCAAGGTTAGCAAATCAGAGAGTGGAGGGGTGGGGGGGGGGAAGGTCAAGAATTAGATTGAGGCAAACATAGTTGGCTCAATCTAATTCTTGACCTTCCCCCCTCACCCCTCCACTCTCTGATTTGCTCACCTTGATTATCTTTTTCTGATTTGTCCTCCTTGCTTACTGTTTTTGGTTCTCTGTGCCTTAAATATTGAGTCTGTTCTGGTCTGCCTGAGGTCTGAAGAAGTGGGTCTGTCCCACGAAAGCTCACCTAATAAACTCTTTTGCTAGTCTTGAAAGTGCTACTTGACTGCTTTTCGTTTTGATAGTGTATAGACTAGCATGGCTTCCTCTCTGTTACTGGAGTTCTCAGTTTGAGCTCTTAAAATTCATGTTTTCAAGCTCTTCTCTGCAACCACTGACACAAACATTTTCTACAAGTTAAAGTCTCACAGCATCATGTCTATAGCGCCTAGTACTTTTAGGAAAACACTACATATTTTGAGGTTCCCATTAGAGCTGGTAACACATTATCCAGAATTCTTCTGACCATTGTTCCCTCTAATTTTTCCCTTCTATGTCTGTAATAAATTTTGTTGTGTGCACCAAAGCATGTGCAAAGTTGCACCACCAATGCTGCTGGTTGTGGCTGATCTGCTAATCATCTGGGTGTCATCTGAATCTCTCTTGGGCAGCCACCCAAGCACTCAATTTATGGGCACTCATCTGCTTCCCAGTGTGTTGGAGAGCAAATAATGGAGGTATTTGAATAGTATGCAGTAAGTATGTTCTCCCATAGGGTACATACAGATTGAACCTCTCAAATCTGGAATTCTCTCATCAGGCAACATCCATAATCTGGCATGATTTTAGTTCTCTGGATGGCCACTTATCCTGGGTGTGGCCAAGTTTCCCATGGTCCCATAAAGTTTGTTTCCAACCACCAGATCTGGCTCTCAGTGTTCTGTGCTGTTATTTAGCTGTAACTTATCCCTCAATAGCCGTGTCTACACGTGCACGCTACTTCGAAGTAGCAGCACTAACTTCGAAACAGCGCCCGTCACGGCTACACGCGCCGGGCGCTATTTTGAAGTTAACTTCGACGTTAGGCGGCGAGACGTTGAAGTCGCTATCCTCATCAGGAGATGGGGATAGCGCCCTACTTCAACGTTCAACGTCGAAGTAGGGACCGTGTAGTCGTTGCGCGTCCCGCAACTTCGAAATAGCGGGGTCCGCCATGGCGACCATCAGCTGAGGGGTTGAGAGACGCTCTCTCTCGAGCCCCTGTGGGGCTCTATGGTCACCGTGGGCAGCAGCCCTTAGCCCAGGGCTTCTGGCTGCTGCTGCGGCAGCTGGGGATCCATGCTGCATGCACAGGGTCTGCAACCAGTTGTCAGCTCTGTGTATTTTGTGTTGTTTAGTGCAACTGTGTCTGGGAGGGGCCCTTTAAGGGAGCAGCTTGCTGTTGAGTCCACCCTGTGACCCTGTCTGCAGCTGTGCCTGGCACCCTTATTTCGATGTGTGCTACTTTGGCATGTAGACGTTCCCTCGCAGTGCCTATTTCGATGTGGTGCCGCGCAACGTCGAAGTTGAACATCGACGTTGCCAGCCCTGGAGGACGTGTAGACGTTACTCATCGAAATAGCCTATTTCGATGTAGGCTTCACGTGTAGACGTAGCCAATGTCTTCTAAGAGCCCAGTAAGCAGTGAAAGTGTTGGTAATGCTTCTAGACTATATTGACCTTTGGTGGTCCCGCAAATTCTCTCGTCCAGCACTGGTCAGGTCCTGAGGGTGCCAGATTAGAGAGGTTCTACCTGTAGTATGATTGTGGCCGGCCTTTTCACAAAAGAGAAAAAAAAGCCATTTTAAATCACACGGTTCCATGATGAGAATTTCAAGCAAAAATCCTTGTTGGTTTTAGGATGTATTTACTTAAGTAAGGACTGCAGGATCAAATTCATAATTAGGTGCTACTTCTGGTGCCTCAGTCATTAGAGGTTATGGGGCCACGTCAGTTCCCCAACAGATAACCTATGCTTGCTGGCAGGCTTTTAATAGAGGTTTGCGAAGCAGAAGTAATCTGGGATTCTAAATTTATTTCAGATCCTTAAAAAACACTCAGACATTTCACCAAACCTTTTCAGAACTTTATTTGAAAAACATTTTCTTTTAAGATGGAACTCACACCGAGTACAATTAGACATGTTTTTCTAACTAAACTCACTGGTTTATATCTTGTGGCAAGGAAAACTTAATAAGTAAAAATAAAACCAAGATGAGGCTCAGCGTTAATCGCTGAGGAGTTGGATCTGCTGTTGGAGCTTCACTCACTCTCTCTCATTTAATCTCAGCCCTTTCTCTGCTGCCAGATCCAGTCTTCCAGTCTCACCAATTTTAAGGCTAGATACTGTAATTCACTGCATGCCGGCACACTGCAGAATCAAGATTCTGTGTTATTACCATCCAATTTATTTTTCCCATGTCTGGAATTCAAACTCAACACTACGGTGCCTAATAGTTAGGTTTCCTGACACCCAATGGAATCAGCTGCCCTGATTGTGGCTCCCAGTATCCCTGCGTAATGCATAGGGCACCAAGTGTACCTCTAAAATGGGATCAAAAAGGCAGCTAGTTCAATGGAAAGCTGCCTCACTAGCCAATAGGAAACACTGAGGAGAGGGGGTGCATCCTAGGCTCTGCCCTTCAAATTGTCTTAGTATCAAAGGCCTGGTCTACACTAGGAGCTTAGGTCAAACTTAGCTGACTTAGGTTGGTTTTCTAAGCCATCAGTCCACACTACAGGGCCCATTACACTGACTTTAAGGTCAGTTTTTGTACTTAATGCTTTTCATAAGGAGAAACTCCAAAACTGACCGTGTATAGTAGACTTTAGGGTGGTGCAGACAGAGCATTGTGAAATCTAACATTCTTGGCTTCCTGAAGGTGTCGCACAGTGCCCCCCAGAGTGACCACTCTGGCCATCACTTGCAGCTCCACTGATCTCCAGGTGTTCAGGAAACAGCCAGGGAAAGTTTGACTTTCATCTTGTTTTCACGTAAACGTACTGCATAGTAAGCAGATTTAGCCATGTATCCTAATGTGCATCACAGTGATAATGAATGAACAAAGTGGAAAGTTTCTGATGATTTCAGTATGGTATTGTGTTGGTTTGAGTCCAATTACAAACATCAGTTGATCCTAAATTCCTAGTGTGAGGTTGAATTCAGGTGGCACTCTGCTCAGTTTATTGAGGCTCAGTCACAGAAGTCTGCAGCTCTACATTATCAAGTCTCATTTATCTCAGTTAGACAGTACAAAAACTTGCTGTGTTTACCATAAGGCTTATAGTGGAAATAAGTTCAAGTACATCTGAAGTTTCAAATATGTTTTTTTCTTTATAAAGGTTCTTTCCCGTAACACTGTGATGGAAAACTGCTGTATTTTACCTTAGTTCCTAACTGTATTGAACAGCCCTCATTATAACAACTTTCTTTTTACTTGGCTCATAAGATGGTGATATGGAGATGATGCACTACAGATATATATGTAGTTTTACATTTCAGCATCCTTGTCAATTACTTTTTAGCCCATTTGCATTCGTGTTGTCTCTCTGCACAAGCATCACTAGTACAAAGCTGACGCTTTCTTTTATTGGATTCTATTGTGCTGTCATGCCTGGTTTACAACATAATAATCTCATGGACACTTACAATTATGAACATCTTATGAGTATTCACAAATACATTAAAGATGTTCAGGTAGCAAATTAGCTGTGGTTCTCAACAATCTGCACTTACAGTAAATATCCTGTTTTTAGAGCAGTAGGTATCCTCTAAAAGTCAGACATTGTTTGGGAACCACTTTGTCACATTTATGGCACATAGTGTCATGATAAGTTGTCTAAAGTGCCTGTTAGCTTCACTCACGAATTGAACAATAATGAACACCAGAAGATACGCTAATACAGTACCATTTAGTGTTCAAAGGCTGCCTTTTTTTCTTTTACACAAGACATGAGCTATATCTTTTAACTTTCCTCCTTTATCCTGTTTCATTATGGCAGTACAATTCAATAGCAAAGGGTCCATTTAAATTTTGCAATATGAAATGTTATAAAGACATTTTAAAAAGTAAATAACATTTAACAGCTCTTTTTTAAAAAAAACATGCAGCTGTTCTAATATAGGAGATCCTAATTAGCTCCTTTAAAAAATATTAACCACAAAGAGGTCAAAGAATTTGGATTATTTTTAACAAGCCATTCACTTTTAATACAAATTCTAATGACGTATTCATGTTATTTCTTTAGGCACCTTCAAAATGCTAGCGGGTATCCGAGTAACTTGAACTAATGGTGGTCTGTATCAGGTGCCTAAAGAAACAATCCAAATTTAATTTTTAATTCTAATCATCATACAGTCAGCTAAGAAGGAAAACAGCCCGGAAATATGAAGAAGTGAGAAGAGGAGAAAAGTGAAATGTTTGCTAAAGATATTTGTCTATCACACTTTTTGTATCAGTTCCTTCTCAGCCAACGGCTACATGTTGTGTTCCGTGTACAGCCTCATAAACAATAGGGCAGCAATTCCCAAAGGATGGGCCACCTCTCAATGGACTCTGGGAAAAGGCCTCTCAAGTGGAATTTCACTTTTTTTTTTCCTCTCTAAGCCGGTCAGTAAATGTTATGGTCAGCAAGTGTGACCAATCTGTAATCAATGCAGAAATGGCTGCCTGGGTTTGCAGCCAGCTTGAAAAAAGCTCTGAGATGTGAACTGCTCCAGTCATTCAAAGGTGTTAGGTCTCTGAAACTACTTAAGATATTTTCACTATGTTGGCTATTTCTACTACTACTACTTAACCCTTGTACTCTGTGGCTACATCTACACTAGCCCCAAACTTCGAAATGGCCATGCAAATGGCCATTTTGAAGTTTACTAATGAAGCGCTGAAATGCATATTCAGTGCTTCATTAGCATGCGGGCAGCTGCGGCACTTCGAAACTGATGCGCCTCACCGCCGCGCGTCTCGTCCCGACGGGGCTCCTTTTCAAAAGGACCCCGCCTACTTCGAAGTCCTTTATTCCCATGGGTATAAGGGGACTTCGAAGTAGGCAGGGTCCTTTTAAAAAGGAGCCCCGTCGGGACGAGACGTGCGGCGGCGAGGCGCGTCAATTTCAAAGTGCCGCGGCCGCCTGCATGCTAATGAAGTGCTGAATATGCATCTCAGCACTTCATTAGTAAATTTCGAACGTGGCCATTTCGAAGTTTGGGGCTAGGGTAGACACGGCCTGTGTGCCACATAGGTCATCTACAAGTCTTTTCCACTTCATGCTGTCTTGGGACAAAACTTCTAGCTTTCCAGGAGTACTCTAGTTGTTGTCCTATTTGTTATTGACGATTTCACTGCTCATCAACACATGTAAGAAATGAGAGAAAGTTTCTTTAGCATGAATGGCTACAAACTACTCTGAGTTTTTGTAAAGATAGTCTGGGCTCTGTTTTCTAAAATTTGCAAAATGCAGCACTAATGGCTCTCCTGCATAGCTGCTAGTCCATGTACCCTACCCAAGCTACACAGGAGAGTTTGTTCCCTATAGTGATGGGATACTTAGGAATATTCCAGTATTCTCCATATACTATTAGTACAATGATGATCTCCCAAGCATGTTCCCTATCATTGGAGTACATGGTATGAGCCCCCCCTTATGAGTTATGGATGCTCCCTGACTAACTCACATTAGCTTTACTTTCTTGAGCAGCTCTGCATTGCCTAGTATGGATGATGGTATGGTTGCTTGCGTGGTTTTACCTTTTCAGGACCTTTCCACTGCTAGATTAGCACCTGCAAATTTTCAAGGCTTGTGCACCTTGAGTTGACCTCACATAATTTCTTCCAGTAAGGACACATGGAGCTGTGAATCCTAAGCAAGTAAGTGTTTTTGGCTGGCATTTGCTAAGGAAATAGCCAATGGCCAGTTTAGGGAAAAATCCCAAAAGATATTGGAAAATATCTTGGATTTGGGAGTCTGCTACCTAAGTAAACAGAGACAATAAAGAAAGATTTATTATGTAGGAAGACTTCCATTTCTAGCCTGTAAATAATAAAGACTGCAATACAAACAACTGAAGCTTAAATGATGCTTTTTGTATGTTGGGGCTTTTTTCCTCTGACCTCTCCTCTAACCCATTTCTGTGCCCTCAGTGCATCTTATTGACATGCACCTGTCTCCCTATTAACACTTCATTAAAGCACACACCTGCTGCGGTTTCACTTATTCCTTGTCCATTGCAGCCATTAATCCTCTATATTTCATTATGAGGTACTCACCACAATAGCAGCACTGAGCAGAGCTCATTAAATGGTCACGCTGCCATGGAAAATTGGTTTTGTAAGGGTGTCTCCTTTCAGTGCACATTCCTTTTCTAAGTAATTAATTTGTATTAAATATTTTCATAGAAAAATACACAAATGCACATGCATTAAATCCAGCTGAAACAGCACCACATTCAGACATAACAGACGACCATAGGTTGAACCCCTCTAGTGCAGAACTCTCTCATCTGGCAACATCCATAATCTGGCATGATTTTAGTTAGCCAGATGACCAATTATCATGGGTGTGGCCAAGTTTCTCAAGATCCCATAAAGTTTGTGTACAGCCACCAGTCCTGGCTCTCAGTGGTCTGTCCTCTTATTTAGCTCTAATTTACCCCAAATGTCTTTTATGAACCCAGTAAGCAGTGGAAGCATTGGTAATGTGCTGGACAATGTTGACCTCCCTTGGTGTGGCAAATTTTTCAGATGGCACTGGTCAGGTCCCAAGGGTGCCAGACAAGAGAGGTTCAACCTATAATACAGACTCATGCAATATGTATTTACAAATGGAAAGGACAGCCTTGCAATCAAACTCCAGAACTAGCACTCAGGAGAAGGGGTTCTATTGTGGGATCTGCCAAATACATACAGTGAGCCATGGGCATATCTAATAATCTATCTTTGTCTCAGTTCCTTCTCTGAAAAGGGCCGATCAGCATAAATGCTCAGCCAGTAATAGATACTGTAACATGCATGCTTCATAATAAGGGATAGTGTACAAAGGAAAGTTTTAGCGTTTACAGCACATGGGACAGTGAAATAGAGACCAGAAGGACCAAGGTGCATCAGTTCCCAACATAGCAGTAAATTGACATGAGTATCTGATAATATTAATATTGAATTCAGATTGTTATTTTAACTCTCCAGCAGTTTCATCTCACCATGATGTTTTCAAACATAATTATATCTTAGTGTCATTTGGTTTGGATGAAAAGTTGGACAGAGCAAAGGTTGCAAAACAGAAACTTGACCGAGCATTCTACTCCACTATTTGATCATCATTCCCCACATACGCCTCTCAGGCAAATAGGGTCCCTCAGCTTGCTGCAGATCAAGAAAGCATGTCTTTGGTATATTGCTCCCTAATGCCATCTAATGATTTTTTTTGAGAAAATCTTTCAGGAAGGAACACAACACACCACAGAGTCAGCCACATCCATATTAATAATCAGTGATTTGCCGCAAACTGGATTAAATAGCCATATCAGTCCACAAATCAGCTCTACAATTTCCTTATTCAAAGCCCTTGTGGACGGGTGATTTGCTATGTCATTGTTTTTCTCCTTGCCCTTTTTCATGGAATATTGCTTGGTTTGGTCAAGTAACAGAAGACATTAGTGTTGCTCTTGCACATTTCACAATGTTTATTTCACACAGAGGTACACTTTTGAACCTGTGCAATAGAGCCAACTGTATGAAAAGCTCAGAAGACACAGGCTTTTACTAAATAACATCAGCAGTGCTTGCTCCTAATTTCAGCCTCCAAGTTAGGTCAACATTTTATTTTTGTGACTTTGCCTCCACTAAAGAAAAAAAGTGTGTTTTGGCCATGTTAGCTAATATTTCAGCACATTACAATTCTAGGATAGACAAGGAAGCTGTAGTACTTTTAACATGTGTTAACTGCTTAAGGTAAACCCTGTAAGACAAGCTCATATTTTATCTTGACCATCAAACATATTTTAAAACTATGACTGACTTCTCTACATTAAAACTGAACACGTTATTTAATACATGTTGGCTACGTCTACATGTGCCCCAAACTTCGAAATGGCCATGCAAATGGCCATTTTGAAGTTTACTAATGAAGCGCTGAAGTGCATATTCAGCGCTTCATTGGCATGCGGGCGGCCACGGCGCTTCGAAATTGATGTGCCTTGCCGCCGCGCGGCGCGTCCAGACGGGGCTCCTTTTCGAAAGGACCCTGCCTACTTCGAAGTCCCCTTATTCCCATCAGCTCATGGGAATAAGGGGACTTCGAAGTAGGCGGGGTCCTTTCGAAAAGGAGCCCCGTCTGGACGCGCCGCGTGGTGGCAATCCACATCAATTTTGAAGCGCCACGGACGCCCGCATGCTAATGAAGCGCTGAATATGCATTTCAGCGCTTCATTAGTAAACTTCAAAATGGCCATTTGCATGGCCATTTCGAAGTTTGGGGCACGTGTAGACACGGCCTTTAAAATATACACTTTTCCTTGTGTAGACATGGCCAATATGCCTTGATGCCATGATTCTGTATACTGTTCTAACGCTAAGGCCATGGTTACACTAGCCCCTGGCTTCCGAAAGGGGCATGCTAATGAGCCACTTTGGCAGATGCTAATGAGGCACTGCTATAAACATGCAGCACCTTATTAGCATAATGGCAGCTGCGCGTGTTTTGAAACTGCTGGTTTCAAAACGCATGCCACCTGTGTAGCTGGGGGGCCCTTCAAAATGACCCCCCTGACTTCAAAAGCCCCTTCTTCCAAAAACCCAATGGGAATAAGGGGCTTTCAAAATCAGGGGTCTGTTTCGAAAAGCCCCTGGCAACACAGGTGGGATGCCTTTTGAAACCAGCAGTTTCAAAGCATGTGCAGCTCTCATTATGCTAATGAGGTGCTGCATATTCATGGACACCCCTCATTAGTATATCCCTTTCAAAAGGTGGGGACTAGTGTAGCCATGGCCTAATACCCCTCATCAGCCACCATTTTTCACATGACAAATACTTGTGTTGAAAATGATCCTGTGTATTAAAAACACAACTCTGATGACTTACTGGCATTGTTCCTGTCTCTCTACCCACTAATCTAGGAGTAGGTCTATACCCCACAGTTATTTTGAAATAATTATCCTAGCATCTACACAACCAACAATTATTTTGAAGTAATTTCGAAATAGCAGCTGGCTTATTTCAAAACTGGTAAACCTCACTGCATGAGGCATACCACATGTTTCGAAATAAGCCATAGTGCATCCAATGTTCCTATTTTGAAGAAGCCTCTGTGTGTCTCAACACAGTATTTTGAAATAGATAACTGCTATTTTGAAATGAATTTTATGTGTAGCAGCGTTATTTCAAAATAAACTATTCCAGAATAGCTTATTTCAAAATAAGGCTGCTGTGTAGACATACCCCAGGACTATATCTGAAAATCCCTGAAAATACCACACACATTCATATGTAGTGTAAAGTCAAGTTAATTACTTCTTTAAGTAAAGAAATTAAAAAGTCATTCCTCATTCACTAAGAAGAACTGACAGTGGATTGGATTCAATAAGGAAAACAAGCCACATAAGCATAGGTCAACTGTTTATTGGTCTGATGCTAATGGTGTTACCAAAGCTGTTTATGGACCAAGAAGGATGGTACCCAACACTTGAAAGACAATGAAGCCATTGCATCTCGCTGGTGGGAGCAAGTATAATGATCCCCTCCACTGTGGTCTGAGAACCCCTTGACCAAATCCCTCAGCAACTGCCTAGTGACAGTCTTGCAACACTTTCTACCCAAAGTGAGGTCCACGCTGCCATTGAAATGATGGAGTGCAACAAGGCAACCAGACTAGATGGAATCCCCACCAAAGTCTTCAAAGGTGGGCCAGAGCGCCACAAAAAATTCCACCTCCTGATTCTCAAGCTCTGAGATAGGCTCTCAAGCCACGAGATTTCAGAGAGACACTGATCATCAGTCTCTTCAAGAAGGGTGACAAGTAGGACAGTGGAAACTATTATGGCATCTTCCTCCTGAAAATGGCAGGGAAAATCTTAGCTCAAATCCTTGCAAACTGACTCTTACCAATTACAGAAGAAATTCTCCCACAATCCCAGTGTGGCTTCTGACCATGCCAAGGACCAGTGGACATGATCTTTACTGCCCAGCGACTGCAAAAAAAATGTGAACAAAACCAAGCCTTATACATGAGTTTCATCAACTGGACCAAAGCATTCAACACAGTCAATTATAATTCCTTGTGGACCATCCTCTCAAAGATTGGTTACCCCAAAAAATTAAATTGCACCTTGCATAGCCATGACCCTTCACCTCACTGACAGCAAGCTTCCAAATGGCATATTGTCTACAGAATGAATGGGAAGCTTTTCAATCTCAGTAGACTGAAGGCTAAAAGCAAGATCTTGATCATGGAACTCCAGTATACAGATGACAGCATATGAGAATCTTGGTCTCACACTGAACATCAAAAAAAAACCAAGGTGCTCCACCAACCCTTGCCAATGGGACAATCTCATGTACCTTCTATTGAACTCAGTGAAGAATTGCTGGAAAATGTGGAGCACTTCCCATACTTTGGAAGTCATCTTTCCTCTAAAGTCAACATTGATATGGAAATACAGCATTGTCTGAACTGTGCAAGCTCTGCTTTTGCCTTCCTGAAACAAAGTGTCTTCACCCATCCCTAGACAAAGCTCTTTGTATACGATGCTATGGTTTTTCCAATGACACTGTATACATGTGAAACCTGGACAATATACAATTGTCATCTGAAGGCACTTGAACAATATTATCAACACCGCTTCAGGAAAATCTTAAATATCTCTTGGGCCAATAGGTGCACTGACACTAGCGTCCTGGAAGAGTCAAACATGACCAGCATTGAAGCTATTATCATTCATCAACAACTTCACTGGACTGGTCATGTGGTTCAGATGTCTGATCAGTGCCTCCCAAAAAAGATTCTGTTTTCTCAGCTGGAGGGAGGACAGAAGCGCATTGGGGGCCACCAGAGGCGACATATGGCCATGCTGGACATGAAAAAGTGCAGCATCGGTATTGACACTTGGGAGAACCTTGCCCAAGACTGTCCCCAGTGGAGAACAGTAATCCCCGAGGCAGTGGCACAACTTGAGAATTCGCACCACAGTGCAGACAAGAAGAGGTAGAGAAGAAGAAAAGAGTGTCAAAAGCTGCCCTGTGCTCCTCTAACAGCTACCAACACCTGTCCCTTCTGTGATAAGACCGTGGGCTCTAGAATCAGGCTGATCAGCCATCAACAGACTCACAAATAAGAGGGTGACATGAAGAAGTCCTACTTATTATCAAATGCCTGCCGAGAGAGAGATAAATACATGACAAATCCAACAAGGAGCACAAAGCCAGAAACTGGGGTTTTCCTTTAAACAAAAAGAGGATGAAGCTCCTTAGGAAGGTACCTATCACATTACATCAATCCACTCTAAGATGCACCTGGAAGAGAAAAAAATGGAGGAAAATAGCTCAGGTATTAGTGAGGTGATTGGGTTTACTGGATCAACTTTGGTTGATGAGCAAGACAAGCTTTCCAGTCTGCACAGCTCTCTTCCGCAGGTCTGGGAAGCACACTCAGTGTCACAGCTAAGTTCACAGTCACATACCACATTTATTAACCATTCTGAATATGGGAAAAATGGTGCAGACCCTCACTTAGGGACTCACCTGATGGCCACTGAAGTCAATGGAAAGATGCCCATTGATTTCAATGGGCTATGGGCAGAACCCTCAGGCTACGTCTACACGTGCACCCAACTTCGAAATAGCTTATTTCGATGTTGCGACATCGAAATAGGCTATTTCGATGAATAACGTCTACACGTCTTCCAGGGCTGGCAACGTCGATGTTCAACTTCGACGTTGCTCAGCCCAACATCGAAATAGGCACAGCGAGGGAACGTCTACACGCCAAAGTAGCACACATCGAAATAAGGGAGCCAGGCACAGCTGCAGACAGGGTCACGGGGCGGACTCAACAGCAAGTCGCTCCCTTAAAGGGCCCCTCCCAGACACACTTTCATTAAACAGTGCAAGATACACAGAGCCAACAACTAGTTGCAGACCCTGTATATGCAGCACGGACCCCCAGCTGCAGCAGCAGCAGCCAGAAGCCCTGGGCTAAGGGCTGCTGCCCACGGTGACCACAGAGCCCCGCAAGGGCTGGAGAGAGAGTATCTCTCAACCCCCCAGCTGATGGCCGCCATGGAGGACCCCGCTATTTCGATGTTGTGGGACGCGGATCGTCTACACGTCCCTACTTCGATGTTGAACGTCGAAGTAGGGCGCTATTCCCATCCCCTCATGGGGTTAGCGACTTCGACGTCTCGCCACCTAACGTCGATTTCAACTTCGAAATAGCGCCCAACACGTGTAGACGTGACGGGCGCTATTTCGAAGTTGCTGCCGCTACTTCGAAGTAGCGTGCACGTGTAGACGCAGCTTCAGAGTGGCAAAAGATGACACATTCCATTGTGGGATGATTCTTTTCAAACATATTTTCAGAGCAATCATGCTTACTTTCCTTATCAATATGTTAGTATTATTATTTTGACATTTAGATCCTGCTGCACTGAAGGTACACAATCAAAGTGTGTCCCATTGTGCTAGACACAGTGTATCTATATACTAAATGACAGCCCCTCCCTGCCCCAAAGAGATTAAATGAGGCCTGATTCTCTATGTCACTGTGCCTTTGATGTCACTCTGATTATGTAACAAGGTCAAACAGTGGGCAGAATTACCCTCAAAGGAAACCCTCCCTTTTCTTCCACCCTGGCCACAGGAATTTCTCCCTTGGGCTATGTCTACACGAGAGGGTTTCGTCAACAAAACCCAGGGAGCATCCAAATGCCCAAGACATTCTGTCGACAGTAAATTGACAGAACTCAGCGCTTTTGTTGAGAGTTGTACCCTGCTCTCCATGAGGCATAACGCCTCTGTTGACAGAGATCTGTCAACAGAAAGCCAGTCTAGATGTACTGGGGAGGGCGTCCTATGTTGACAGGGCTTCTAGGACACCAGGCAGCCCTTTCTGCTATGCTTCTGTCTGGCCATTAGGCTGATAGAGCAGCGAGGCAGTCCAACTGCTCTATGTCAACACAGTGGATCACTCATGTGATCCATTTGGCAGTGTGACCATGATCGGTCCACAGAAGTTTGTCAGAAGATATCTTCCAACAAAAACTTATGTTGACAAATCCCTATAATCTAGACATAGCCTTGGTGCAGAGACAGCATAGTAGTCTCCTCCCCAGTCTTCAAAATATCTATCTAGCAGTAGGGAGGATGTGTGAGCAGACCACATCACTCACTACCTGTTCTCTTTTACCAGGATTGGTGGGAGACAATGAGAAGATCAACTACAACTTAGAGCCTGGAGGCTGCTCTCAGAGACAGATGGGTGGGGCAGGGCAGGGCAGGTATATTTAATGCCTTATTAAATAAGATGCTGAGAACCCTCACCTTCTGCTGAATTCAGTAGAAGTCGATGACATTCACAGGATCAGACTTTTAAAATATGCTTCTACTGTAAAATTTCTATTTATAACCAAATATATTTAACACTTTTAGAGCAGAGAAAAAGACATTTCTGATTAAACTGGGGATTTTTTAATTTAATAATCCAGTAGATTTCCCTTTTCAAATTTTTCAATTGTCATTCTGGAAGGTAATTCTGTATGTGGATGTTAAACACACTTAATTGATCAATGTATTAAAATGAGCGCATCTGTGTATTTTCACAGACGCATTTAAAGTTCCATATAATATCCATGATTTATTAGAGCATAGCTTTAAAAGGAAGCACGCTCATATTCAAGAGAAAATAAAGAGTTAATAGTTTAGAAATTGCTATTATTTTGCTCATATTTCCATAAAAGCTGTCCCAATGAAAAAGCTGATAGACCAATAGCAATGAAGGCACTCACATATGTAAATATGTTCCAATGAAAGAGTTAAAGTGCTTTATAATATAAATTTGCTTTCAGTGCCAATATAATTAGATTGTAACAAGCAAACCCCTGCAACATAACAGTGAAAATTTGAAAATTTGATTCTGCCTGGCAAACAACCAAGTCCCCGCGTGTGCACAAACCTGACATTAATAAGCTACAAGAAATTACATGATTTAGAAAAGAAGCACTTGGTGTTACAAAATCAAATAATAGATCTCTAGGCTATAATTAGGAGAATTGGGATTCAACAATGAAGTCATAATAATGTAATTTAGCTGTAAGTAACAGAGCCATGGAGTCACATTAGGAGGTGTGATCACATCTTTCATCAAAGCTCTGCTCTGCAGACTTATTGCTGCTCAGTTTAGTCTAGTTCACAGCAACCTGTTGGCACAAAGCTTAGGCTGACAGCCTCTTGTTCTCTAGGGGCAGTATGGCAAAGTGCCACCCATGCATTTTATTTCAGTCTTGTGACTTTTAAGTCAAACAATAAAATTATATATACTGAGTACAGCGTTGATGACAAATATTTGCATAAATTACTACACAAGGCGGCTTTAGGGATGTTTTAGAATAAGAATAAAAAACAAAAGTGAAATAAACAATTAAAGCCATGTCTTAAGCTTTTACTAGGCTTACAAATCTCTAGTTATTTAATATGGATATTTTTGTTTTGCTTTTAAAGACATTTTCTAATGTTAAGCTGTTCCATAAACTGTGGGCCTGATTTTCTATTCCTTTTTGCATTCTTTTATCCAACTCTTTTCCCCCTGCTGACAATGATAGTGTTGTCTACCTACTTTACACTGATATAAATAACCACACAAGCTGCGGGGCACCAGAGGTTTGGGCCCACATAACAACATCTAATGGTGAAACACCAGAATCACCTGCACATGCCTTCTGAGTGTATCACACCACACAACAACCTGATTCCCAAGTTTAGGACAGGAAGTGAATACTGGCCTATCCAGTTGAAATGCAGGGGAAGTTTAGATAAGCAGCTTGCATTACCCAAATTGGTAGTTGGCTCATTTGCCATATTTAACTACCCAACTCATGCCAAATGTCTCATTGTATAGAAATTAAGGCTACCCAAACTTGCGCCATGAGGAAGTACTTCAGTATGAATCTACACTTTTTTGAGGCTGATGGCACAAGTTTCTCTCTCTCTCCAGCTCTAAGTAAGACACATCCTATTTCCTTGGGCCTGTTACTAATCTGAGGCTATTTAGTAAATTTTAGCCAGTTCTGTTTCTTTGGCTTATATCATAATTGTTGTAGTTAATAAATTCAATAAACTACATTGGTTTTCTGGGCTCCCCATCAGTGTTTCCTGTACGCTGTGCATTTGTGCGGCCATTCAGGAGAGCTTCAAATGCCACGTAGCTTATTAATGCAATGCCTACAGCTAGAATTTTTGTGTGAACTGATGGTGCGTGTTGGCACATGACTTAGTGCACATACAAAATTGTTCTGTACAATGATTAGAGGGACCATTGCTCCCCATACATTTGCTGGTACCTCATTAAAAATAAAGCACAATCTACTCATTTACTGGTAATTTCATGGTTAATCATTATGCATACAACAGATGAGACACCAAGTTATTTTAGTTTCTCTTACATAATACATAGTTTATAACTTTGTATGTAAATTAGAAATGTGAATTCCCCAAAGCTCAAGAATGCTTAACTCACCAGGATTTACTTTTGGGTCCATTGTAGATATTGGGGATTAGCAGGCCAGTGCCCTAATGGGGGGTGGGGAGGGGAGGGTGAAGGGGACAACTGCCTGGGAATCTGCAGTAACAGTGGGGGCCAGAACCCCAGGCCCTTTAAATTGTTGCTGGAGCACTCTTCAGGCACCCTTGAGGGCAGGTTGGCCCCCCAGCCCCACCCATTCTATCTGGGGGCCCATGACTTACAGGGTTGGGGAGCAGTACCCCTCCCCTCCTAGGCTTGCACAATGAGGCTATCAGCTCCACTAGGTGTTAGGTATTAATTTCATAACCAGATTAATCCAAACAACTGTGAATTTTGGGTAAAGGCATTTTGTGGCAGCTCATTTCTCCTTCTGATTTCAAAGTTTATTTTTCAAATAAAAAACCTTTTCTCCCAACCTTTCACAAAATTCACAGACTTCTGCTTCCTGATTCTATTCAGTGTTTTATGTAAAACTGTCAGCACAAAGTCTTGTTTTTTTAACCGAATAAAAATTATTTTACCTGTAGTTCTAACTAACTCTGCTTCAATTTTACTTGCATTTTCATCCAAGTACCATGCATTTTATCAGCTCTTTAGTGGTTTGTCAGTTTTTGTTTTGATGACATTTTGATTTGTTTCAAGCTGCCCCTTATTTTCATTTTCTTTCCCCAGTCTTTTGATTTATGGTCCTTGCCTCCTAATTCTTTTATGTTTTAAATTATCTGATTGTTTTATTTCCTTTATTTACACAGTACTTACTTTTCATGACCTTTTTGTTGCTGCAGCTGCAGTTGATTCTGTGCTGCTGACTTTTTCTCCTGCTCATCAGCCAGGAGGCACAAAGTGGAAGTAAAACAAATCCCTGGGAGTCAGGGGTCCAATCACAAAATCCTTCCAAATGTGGATTTTAGTTCTTTCTTTTCATTGATTTCTTTTTTCAAATGACACAATCAATATGGCCCCCTAAAGTGGAAGTTAAAGTGATTTCTTTTAAATGACACATATACTGTACATGTAGAGCAGGTTACTGGGGATCTGTTAAAGACTGCATGTGTATGACTTGATTTAGAGTTGGTTAGCTGACTAGTGACCCTTCAAAGGATAAAGAAGTTTATTGCTGATGGCAAAAGGTGAATAACAAATCTCAGCATTGTTTCTGGAGACTCTTAGACAAAGTGGACAGAGGCAATTATTGGTGGACCTTCTTGTTGCAGATGCAAAATCTTCTCTCATATGTCTAAAAATGAGTAATTTTGTTTCAAATGGTGTTACATCAAGAAGCCTTTCATTTTGGATGACCACATAGCCTTGGCATCTGATACCTCATAATCACATCTGTATTGTTATAGTCTTCTAATGAACACACAGGGAGTAAAGCCTTTAGGAATATGTAGAGACTGTCTCTTATACAGTGTATTATTAAAATGATAACCTAAAACCATAGCTATGCTGATATCTTCTCATTTGAAACCAAAATTTACCTTCAGTTCACAAAATCTAGTATCAGCTCAGGGTGTGCCTGCTAAAAATACTGACACCCAGAAGCAATGAATCATGAAACTGATGGCATACTTCTTGCTGGAGAAATTAACCTTGCGTCAGTTAAAATTACTCTCACTGTTGTTTGTATTTTTCCAGGACATAAGAAGGTTGTGTAGCAAATCAACAATTTTTATTAAAATGAACCATGTGATTTCCATATGAATTTGCAAAAAAACTATTGAAGTCTGCAGCAGTACATTAATCATATATTACTGAGATGCTCCCTTCCAGAAAATAAATTTAGTCATTGCTTCTTCCGGTCGCAGATACATATGTGTATACCATTCCAGAGGGAAAAGCTGCACAAGCAGCTAAAACCCAAACAGCCTCCTCTTTATCTTGTTTGCAAGATATGCATATCCCAGAGAACAAAACCTGAACACTGTTCAACAGAAAAGTGTGCAATTTTGCTGAAGGGTAGCAGTAACTTAGATGCCAGCAAATTACATGGTTCTACATAATTCTCAATGCAGAATGATACTGCGTGCCAATACTACACACACATTAGAGTATAAAACTGAACTTTTCCCTGATGTATTCAGGCTTCTAACTACATTTTATTTTTGGTGTCCTTAATATTAAGATATTCTGGTTTTCTTCCCCCCCTTAACATTACACTTTTACAAACCAAAACAACATGAAGCAAAATTTTCCTCTTTCTTTCTTCATTGTTCCATTTTCAAGAACAGCTTTAGGAAGTTCTCAGACAGCTGCAGGGGAAGGGTCTGCAGCCAACCTGCTGATTTTACTCATATGGGATTGGTTTTTTCCATGTGGTATTCTCCCATAGATCCTATTTGTCAAACAGCAGATATTGGTAAATTTTACTTTTAAGTATAGGTTTATGCACTAGATAACACATTATCTGCTCAGCAGTGCCCATGTTGGGTTACATTTTCAGGAACATTTGCTCAGTTGGTATAAACCAGTTGCCCCACTGACTAACCCAGTGGATGTGCCCTTCTATAAATGGGGCTCTTATATGCTTCATTGTGCTGGTAAGAGACTGAATGTAAGACTCCCGTCCAAATGCAATGCACATTGCTGCAGTCTTGTCTTCTCCAGCATAAATGCATAGCATGTACATAAAGAAAAGAACACCCACCATCGCTGTACCAAAAGAAAACATTCCACTGCCCACACGATTCTTCCCCAGGGGAGAGAAAATAAGAGAGTGAACAACCCACACATGACAGATGTTAGTCATGTCAGTGAGTACACTCCTGGAAGACAGATACTATGACAAGAAGGAAAGGATAAGACCCTATATAAAATTGAATAATTGTAAATGGAAATGTTTTGTTACATTGCCTTAATGCTGGTGTGTCATACCAAAAAGCCACCAGAACATATAGCAATCGTGAAATTACTGGAGTGTCGCAGGGCTGGAATAGGAACTTCACACAGATATAAAGAATAACTTTTGTTAGCATTTGCAGCTCAGTCTTGTTTCATGTTTTCATTGGCACTGCCAGCCCGTGCTTTCTTAGGTCCTAATCCAAAATCCACTGAAGTCAGAATGGCTCTTTCTCTTGGACTTTGGATGAAGCCTTTGTTCTGCACTACGTCAGCCATACACAGGCTGATTTCTGACCTGGTGTGTTTTGTTGCCACTAGTGATTCTTTTTTAATGCTGGACTCTTCCACTGCTAATGCACCCCTCTGATTCTAATACAGCTTGCTTGGTTTTGTATTGCCCTACACCACTGGATGTTGTATTGCCCCTGTTTACCCTTCAGCCTGCCCAAATTCTGATCCTGCCCACTGCTGTTTTGTTTTACATTTGCTGCCTTACCCTGTTCTCCTGCCGTGCCACATACAATACTACTGGAGAGTGAGCACTGATATCTTACTCTGTCCAGGTGCAATGGCTCACTCTTTCACACTTCTCTAGTTCCTTCCCATGGAGGTTAAAAGCTCAGATTCTGGGTGCCACTTTTGTTCATACTTTCCTTTTTATTCACATCATCCTAACACAAGAGGTAACTGCTTTGTTTGGCAATGTCTTTTTGTCCAACAGCCAGTTTACGAACTAATCACATCACCTGTCCCATTCATCACCCAGATAATGGGTACAGGACAGCTTGGATAAAATATATATTTGAAACAAATGATGCGAGTATGAACTAATAGCCATATCCTTCCACCCTTACTCACATTTCATAGTAGCTTACCCACAAGTGGCATGGTGAAGAAGACTGGATTGCTCACAACAAGGACCTCATCTAACATAAGTAAAAGTGGAACAATCTGGCCCAGGGACAGGTGAGGGAGATTTTTAAAAAAGCTCAGCATTTTCTCCTTCCCAATACCAAGTAGCTCCCACTGTAATACCTATGGCTTAATTTTTAGAAGAATGCAGCATAACTGGCTAGCCGAGGCAGAGCTCTTTGGAAAATACCACCCCATTTGATAATGACAAAAAGTCGTGTGGCACCTTATAGACTAACAGATATTTTGGAGCATAAGCTTTCATGGGCAAAGACCCGCTTCAGCAGATGCTCACCTTGATTATCTTTTTCTGATTTGTCCTCCTTGCTTACTGTTTTTGGTTCTCTGTGCCTTAAATATTGAGTCTGTTCTGGTCTGGCTATGGTCTGAAGAAGTGGGTCTGTCCCACGAAAGCTCACCTAATAAACTATTTTGCTAGTCTTTAAAGTGTGACTTGACTGCTTTTTGTTTTGATACTGTATAGCCTTCCTCTTTGTTACTATCCAAAATATCTGTTAGTCTATAAGGTGCCACAAGACTTTTTGTTGTTCTCGAAGCTACAGACTACCACAGCTACCTCTCTGATACTTGACCCCACTTGATAGTGGATTACCCAGCTGCAAGTGTGCATGCTGACCTCTGTTGAAAAATCTGACCCTCAGTGGCCCAGGAAAAAGAGAACTTTACTGTTTGTCAGCATAGCTTTGAGTCTCCAGCTGTTTTCCTGGTGGGTCTCCTCCATACATAATCTCTTAACTGAGTGGGGTGGCAATAGTCCTCAAAGTCAATTGAACTAGTGGAATCTACCTTTCTGCTGGATTCACAAACAGATGAGATGTTTTACAACATTCTCTCCTGTTAAACAAAGCCCTGAAGAGCATCAAGATAGGCTGTCAAAATGTACACTGTGTAACATGAAGCACATGAAATGCCCTCAGGCATCCTCTGTGCTACCAGTGCCAGGGCTAGAAATTGCTAAGCATAGAAACTAGACCACATAGGGGGTTCAAGACAAAAAGGCACAGTTACATAGTGCAGTGGAAAGCTCTGCTGACCAGCCAGACTATTGGTCATCTCAAGGGTTTATACTTTCTGTAGTTCTAGTCCTCCAAGAGAGGGCTCCAGCAGAAGCCTCACCCAGCCTTGAGTGTGCTCACCTTATTCGTCCTGAGTATAGGCAGTATAAATAGCAGGGGATAGGGCAAGATAAGGGGTCTCAGCCCAAAGCTTTAGGGAGTCACCAAAGGCGACCAAGTACAGAGTAAGTCTGCATCGCAATTAAATCTGCACAGCTCATCTAAGTCCACTGACTCAGGGTCATGGGGCAGAGGCTGTAAAATAGTGATATAGATGTTTGGGCTCATGGTGGAGCCTGGGCTCTGGGATCTCAAGAGTATTCCAGAGCCTGGGCTCCAGCCCAAGTCAGAATCTCTGATTCACAGTTTTACAGCTCAAACTCCATCATCTGCCACAGACCAGCCCCAGGTGTTTAAAAGCCATGTTTAATTTGTGCCCTGTTCAGTCAGGCATTCTCTCCTAAGGCTTTCAACTCCCAAAAAAGGGATGAAGTAAGATGAGAATCCAAGTCTTTGTGACAAAAACAGCTTCTCAGAGCAGTTGCCTCTCCTGGTACAACTCTGCACATCCTGGTGTCACATGCTGCACACTCCCCCTTCTCTGAGCTGTCAGTGTCCTTTTAAACTGTTCTTCCACTGACAACATGCCATGAAGCTGTTACGTGGTAGGACTTTCCTAATCCAGCGCTGCTCTAGTCCCTCTAGGTAAGTGAGGGGCCTGTAAACCCTGTCTCACATAGTTAAAACCCAGGAAAAACAACCAGCCTTCAGGACATCATTCTTGTGGATTTGTGATGCTCACTTACTCTGCAAAAGCCAAACGTTTATTCAGCCTCATTGTGTGAGGCATTGTGGTATAAGGGCATACAAGGTAGGTCATCTGTTTTCTGCATTCACTTACCCTGGGGCATACGTTGGGAAAGGGAGCAGATTGAAGCCATCCTGCTACAGATAAATATAGGAATATATAAATTCCTGGCTTTAGAGCAAGGCAGGCATAAATCAGAACCAGGTGTGTCATCTTTTAAGCATATCTGCGTATTGTGAGAGAGATGTCTCAATTGGGTAAATCTAATGTCACTCCCCTGGGACATCTCCCATTTCTGGACATTGTGAATGGAGCAGCATAATTTCTTATTCCACACTAGTGAGGAGGCTACTGAAGCACACATTCTGAGTTTTCCAGGGAAAGATTCCTGGCAACACCTGGCTATAGAATCAGTTGTGAGGGGGAACCCAAGGGAAACGCTTCCTGACAACCACAGCAATAATAGTGGCAATAGCTCATTGGGAGTGACACTAGTTGTGGATGGACAGGATTACCTCATGCCAGCCCCTTGGTGGGGAGACCATATTTCTCAAAGGGAAAAGAGCATGCTGCATGGGGCTTGCCCAAACCCTCCCCATGTGCCCCCATGGGGCTGGCCCCAGGCACTCGCCCATACAGAACTGACACCACTGAGCCTCAGCCTTGCCTGCCACCTTTGTGGGGCTGGAGTTGGCATCACTTCTAGCTCTAATCCTGCCTGCCCCACACCTGAACCCTGCCTCTCCCACTAAGTGGGACTTATTTCACCTCTCAACAACACCCCTGCAAGGTTCCTACACAGCCCACTTTTTGACAAAAGTAGGTGATTGGCCCGCTTGCTTTTTGCAGTTGATGAAGTTGGCCAGAGTAAGCAGGACAAATTCCCACTTCTGCCAAAAAGGTGGGACAGGGCTTTAAAAAATGGGACTGCATGTGCAAATGCGTGTACATTCTCCCCTTCCTCCCCCAGTCCTAAAAAAAAAACAGGCTTATGAAGTTTCAGGTGGAAACCCTGGCTACGTCTACACGTGCATGCTACATCGAAATAGGCTATTTCGATGAATAACGTCTACATGTCCTCCAGGGCTGGCAACGTCGATGTTCAACTTCGACGTTGGGCAGCACCACATCGAAATAGGCGCTGCGAGGGAACGTCTACATGCCAAAGTAGCACACTTCGAAATAAGGGTGCCAGGAACAGCTGCAGACAGGGTCACAGGGCAGACTCAACAGCAAGCCACTCCCCTAAAGGGCCCCTCCCAGACACAGTTGCACTAAACAACACAAGATCCACAGAGCCGACAACTGGTTGCAGACCCTGTGCATGCAGCATGGATCCCCAGCTGCGGCAGCAGCAGCCAGAAGCCCTGGGCTAAGGGCTGCTGCACACGATGACCACAGATCCCCACAGGGGCTGGAGAGAGCGCGTCTCTCAACCCCTCAGCTGATGGCCACCATGGCGGACCCCGCTATTTCGATGGTGCGGGACGCAGATTGTCTACATATGCCCTACTTCGACGTTCAACTTCGAAGTAGGGCACTATTCCCATACCCTCATGGGGTTAGCGACTTCGACGTCTCGCCGCCTAACGTCGATTTCAACTTCGAAATAGTGCCCAACACGTGTAGCCGTGATGGGTGCTATTTCGAAGTTGGCGCCACTACTTCGAAGTAGCGTGCACGTGCAGACACGGCCCCTGTTTCCTCAGGTTTCCAGCCACTGGTCATTTCCCTACTATTGTGAATAGTCCTCGTCTACATCCAAATTTAACATATTTTTATTTAGTGCTTTAGAAGCAGCTCATCACTACCCAAAATACTCAACCTTTGACGCCATTGGCAGAATGTATCACTTCATCTGATGGACCTCCATATTTTTAAAATAAAAAAATGTTGACCTAAAAATGGACTTTCAATGACTAAATGAAAAAGGAACTTTTGAAACAGCAACATATTGTGTGTGTATGTGTGTGTGTGCACGCACATGCACGTGTAATTACTGCATGCAAGCTTTTGTTAAAAAAATTAACTTCCTAGCACTTCTAGCGATAAAGTACTTCCGGTTCCTAATTCTATGCTGTCCATTGCAGTACTATATGGCTGGATAGAGCCTGGATGTATATAGATGTAATGGTGATACAAGCTGTTCCTCCAAATCCTAATGTCTTGGTAATTCAGAACACTTACAAAAAAATGTGGGTGTCAGTATAGCTAACATTACTATTTAATTGCCTGTCTTCTTAGTAGACAAATCGAACTCATGCTGCCCAATATCCCTACACAAGAAAATACATGCCAAAGACATATGGCTGCACATTTTATATAGAAGATAGTTAATGCAGACTCACTGTGCAGCAGGAAGTCCTTTCTGGTGTCTTATGGACCCAGAAGAATTATTGATAATTACAATTGAGAGTCAGGTTCCCAGCAGGTCCTCCTCTAGCCACAAGGACAACTGTAGCACTTCACCACCCCCTTACCTCTGTCCTGTCTTCAGGAAACATCAGCCTTGTGCGCATCTGGTTTATGCAACAATTATTATTTGTTATTGTTTCAATTGTCCCAACACTTACCAGGTTATTCACATGTGACAATGTGGATGGTACCAAATCCTTTACTGATGCATAAACACAGCTCAGAATCTGGTCCTAAACACCTAAGGGCAACGCTCACTAGTCAGCCAAAAGACTACATTGATTTCAGTGAGTTGTACAACCCCTCAATGTCTGACTTCTCATTCTTTATGTCTCACATCTCTGACAACCTGTGTGCTTCAAAATAAACACACCTACTGCAACCCACTTATCCACTGCAAACTAAAGCATCAAAACACAAAGTGCCTACTGTATATAGCAAAGCACCTCTGAAAATATCAGTTTGTATTCACCATTCTGCCCCACTCTTTTTCAGAATGGTAATTACTTCAGCTTTCAAAATACCAGCAAAATGATCATCTGACTAGCTGAGCTACTACACCATTAAGCAAAAGTAATTTTATGTATAAATTATTTAAATTTAATCTTTGATTATCTCTCCACTGGCACAGTGTTTTCTGCACAGGATAATTCTTTTCTTTTTTAGGGAATTGCAGCATAATAAATAAATGAAGAAAGACGCATAGCAGCGTATTTCACCACTTCTGCTGTGAAGCATTCCTATCAGAAAACTTGGAAATCACAATATTCCCAGTGGCCCTCCTCTTCTGCATTAAAAATAATGAGACGCTAGTTGTATTTCTTTCAAAATATGAAATGCATTTGATGCAACAATGCCTCAGATGAGATACAAAATCATTCAGAGCTTACCAATATTCAACATTAGCAGTTTTTGTAGCATTGCTTCAGCAAGGAGGCCTGATCATAGATGCTTTCATATGTTGTAAACTTGGTTTTCAGATTTAGGGTCATAAAAGGTAGCTTGCTTGCAAAGAGCAGAGATGCAGAAATAAAGTTTAAACATCTACACAAGGCTATCATGTAGCTGAAGTGACACACAGCATGACTACAAAAATTGCTGCAATACAGTAACCGAGAAGAAAATTTACCCTGCTGTACTGATGAAAAGGGTAGAAGCATTTATCTGAGCATTTAACAGTATTTTAAATATGTATGGGCCTGATTTTCAGAGGTGCTAAGCATTCACAAAGTCTACTGGAAACAGTGGGAGCTAGAAGCACTCAGCAGTTCCGAAAATCAGATTTGTACACAAAGCAATATCTCTTTATAGTGGAAATGGACAGAAAATTCTCTCCCACACAGCCTGGATAGTTGTCCCTGGATTTTTCTTGGAGAAGATCATAGGTCTTCCCTCTTCCAGGGTTGAGCCTACAACTGCAACTGCAACCTCATGTGCATAATTTGTGCCTGCGTGTTGTCATAAATGGTATCAGAGCTAGGGCTCAGTGCACCTGTATAACAATTGTAGCCTGTGGTGTTTCTTAATGCACTTTTGCCAGGATACCCTTGGAGGCAGTGTGCTTGCCTTTGCCCGGGCAGTTTTCATGCCACCCATCCTAGATGGCGGCCCTTCTCTGCCTCCCTACTGCAACAGCACAGAGAATCCAAACACACCAAGCTGCTGAAAATGAAGGAATTCTACAGTTAGTATTTCCCTGGTTCAGTCTAAACAAAGTAAACCATTATTCATCACAAACATATGCCCCCTAGCCTGAATCCCTAAGCCTTTATTTTTTCAATTTATATTAATTCTGGCACATGTATCTGTGTTCATGTAAGATTAGAATCTGATCACATAGGAAAACATAGTACTCTTTTGTCCTAAATACAGTAGGTGGACACAGTGCACAGCTAAGAGACTAATTCACAACAAATAACTTGATTTTTTTTTTGTTTATTTCTTGTTACTGAATTTTCTGTGAGTGGCCTACAAAAGGCTTCTGTTTATCTGTCCTTCTTTCACAAGCTAATCTTGGTCTACAGATCATTACTTAAGTCATTCATGGCTCATCTAGGCTAGCCCCCCTCCTTCGATGGGAACATGTAAACAAGCCCAATCAGAGAATAGAATGAGAACATAATTCCTGCCGCACGAGCTTCGAAGTTGCTAACTTCGAAGTGCCGGCAAGCCGTGTGGCTGCAGGCACATTGAAGTACCCACAAAACTTCGAAGTGCCCTTACTCCCAAAACAGTTCTATTAAACATACAAAGGATGTCAACTGTTAGGCTCACATTCACAACAGATTTCACACTAAGAAAGCAATAGGCATTGAGCTGCCGAAGTACTTTTATGAAGCTGGGCCACAGCGGCAGATGATGGGCCTATCAAGTTTAGTTATGTGACACGAAGCTTTTGCACACACTGATCTGAAGGAAAGATTCATCTTTCTTACAATTTTCCACTTTTTCTATATTTTGGTCAGGTGTGAAGTACCAGACTGAGAGTTCCGTAGGCCAAACATTTACCAAGAGGACCCATCAACTGTATTTTGTTTTGTTTGCAACCCACTGATGCATATATGCACCTTCCAACTCCAATGCCAGAGCCCCAATCCTGGCACAATGTGGAGTGGAAGCTTGGGGCTGGGGGCAGCTGTGGGGTTGGGGAGCAATTCTGCCCTGCACTTACTCACAGTGGCAACTTCTTGCTCGCACCTTCCCTCTGCCTTGGGCTGGGAAAAGTGTGTTGGCCAGGAGCCTGCAACTCACTGACGGGTGAAGACCCACTGTTTGGAAAATGCTGCTCTAGGCTGAGTTTATTTCTGCATTTACGTAAAGAACAGCCACAGCAGAACAAGTTTTCTGCACAAAATTTCATGATTGTGCTTTAATCCTCTCCTCAACTGATGACCTTAAGGAACGAATATGTATTTCATGACAGCCCAGGTTGTGTGGACCATAGACCAAGGGTATTGGATTTAAAAGCAGGCACTTCTCCTAGATCAGCTTAGTTCAAAGGTAGCAGCAGATTGATAATCCACTTGATGTAGTTTAGCTATTAGAGAATGACAATGATGTACATATTGGGTTTGTGTGAATTATACAGTCTTTGGCCTCACTATAGACAGTGTCATCAAAAGCACCTTAACTTCATCTGAGATGTTTGTGGGCTCTTGGAGCTGAACTGGGATCAAAAGCTACTGAAAAAGGCACCATCTTTTGGTTGCCTCACACGCCAATCACATTCAAATTAGCAATGTTATCGTGAAAGCCTGCATACCTCTTGCTAACTCTGCAACCACGTATAAAAGGAGTAATTAGCATAATGTTCACAGTATTGGTCAGAAAAATTAGCACAATATTCACAGTATTGGTTAGTACTGTCTGACCCATCATCTCAAAACACCCTCTTGAAACTCTTTGTATGCAGACTGCAATGATGATAGATTTCTATGTATGGTCCCATGAGCCATCTGCCTAGGAGCTATCTCACAGAAGTGATATATGTACATATTCAAAGCACCAAGAATATCAAGTTTTATAGCTAAGACATTCAAGAATCTGTGGTTTTAAGAGTATCTTCTCTACTTTTCAAAAGAGGGCTCCATAGAAAAGAAGCCAAACAAGACATCAAAATTCCCCAAACTAATATTTTCAAGTTTGAAAAGTGAACATGAATGAACAGCTGCTATGTGTGCAAGACAGCAGGGCATTTGCTGACACTAATGAACAGCATTCCCAAGAACATTTATATCTTGTGTTGCCTTTAGCCACTGAAAGTTAATACAGTAATGATGGGCCAGTGGCATAAACTGAAAACTAAAGATGTACAGCTTTCAGTGTTCCTTTCCTTCTGTCACTTATTCTGTACTGCATGAATGAGAAATTACTTTCCTGTTTCTCTGAGATGTTGTTTCACTAGGGCAGAGTGAGTAGACTCAATTTCACTGAAAGTAACAAGTGAGATTATCCAGAATTATTTCCAGTGGGCTGAATTTGTGCATTCCTTCTGTTAGGCAAATATAAGTAGACAGCTAAACACCTTTACCAAAAGCTGAGCATCATAATATTAGTCACCTCTTCATATTTTCTTGATTAGCATAACATTTTTTTAAGACATGCTCAATTAACTCAACCAGCATTTGGTCCAGTCAGAAACAGTTGATTTAAGTGAGATAAACCGGGCATCTGTTTAAAAAAATGATTATTCAAAATATGCCTTTCATCATTATAAAATGAAGTGTGCTCTAGCCATGTTTAAAAACATATGCCACTAAACAGTACATTTGTCTCTGAATGGGGAAATAGTAGGGTAAAATTGAGAATGAACCAAGAAAGAACTGAGAAGAAACTGACTGACTATCTTAATGGACTGGAACCTGGGCTTGACACTAGTGAAAAGATTATCACTTCTGTGAAGCTCAAATATAAACTGTTTTGAATCAGAGCAATTTAAACTAGCAAAAAAAAAATCCAACACTTGTAGGGGCACATATGTGGGCCTATCATATGTAGGTGCAGACACTTGTATGGGTCATGAACTAGTGCTGAACTTTTTCAAGTGTACAAGTAGATGCTGATTCCCACAAAGCACAACTTTGCACGCCTATAGCTTGGAGGTCAGGAGTTAGCTAGCCGAAAATGGTGAACCCCACTTTGAGGGTGTGTACGGTGTTTGCATTTGAATACTTATTTTGGCAAAAAGAACTCGTTGCCTGTTATGAAAAGATATTTTATTTTTCAGAATGGTTGAATTCTTCACTAATAGCTTAAATATATCTCCATATATATATGTGCATAATACATCCAAGAGGAATGCACAGAACGCCACTGAAGCTCATGTGCTATCCAAACAGCCCATTTGCAAGCAATAAAGAAAATTTGCGAATAACCTGTGGTAACATACTGACAGATCTTCTAATCTGAGTAACACAGATGCAGCATGTGCCAATTTAGAAACGACACAAAGCCAAAAAGCTTTCAGAATCCATCCAACTTTTTTTTCTGAAGTCACGGAAATGTTACTTTTAGATGTAGCATAGCAATATACTGTATATAAAGAGGAATGGAAGGTAACCAATCTATCAGGAAAGCAGACATGAAGAAAGTTTCCTAATGTTCCTCATAAAATCCAGATTCAGAAATGCTAAGGGAAAAAAGAAAGGAAGGAAGGATATAATAATAGACTTACATTAAACCAAATAAAATCATTTTGATATGACCAAAGAGAAATAGTGAGTGAAAAATGCCCTTGGGTCCACAGTCTGTTTATCCACTTCATATTATACCTTTTCATCACAATTACCTAAATATTTGTATTTCTGTAATGTATGGAATTCATTACATAGTTTTGCAATGAAATTATCACACTGTGGCTGGGACATCTGCACCCTGTCATATATCATTCTATTCATTTCTAGTTAATTTAATCCTAATATCTGCCCACATGACAAGACAGATGTTCAGCTATACTGTAGCTTCCATAGTTTTCTGCCTTGAAGAAACTTCAAGCCATTGAAAGAAATGAAATCTTTCAAACAGAGATTTAATGGTTTTGAAAAGTGTATGCTAGCACATTTTGGTTTTGTTTAGATAGATTACATCATAAAAGAGCCATTTTTAAGACTAACTCTTAAAATTAATTGTTCTGAACATTCTTCATCTCATTTACATTGAATCTTTTCTTTAAAAACATATGTGAAGTTTGAGAACATATCAATTATTGTAATGAAATTTAACCCAGAACTCTCCAGTTTTGTGAACAGCCTGGACAATGTCTCATTCAGTGTTCATACTAGTGAAGTTTGTACTTAGACTGTTTCCATGCTTATGTTATTTTGCACAATCTTCTTTTGATTAAAAAGCTTCTATGGAAAAATAGCATGCCTACATACAACAAGATTGTCCATTTTCTTCCCTAGCAATTAAGAAGTGATAATTTCTTATATGGTTAGTAGTTGTCCTTAGTATTGGCATGGAAAAAGTGAGTGAAAGTGGAAAACAATAGCACACTTTTCTGTTTGGACTCAAAGGCTACACTACAGAGATCTTTTGAAAGCAGCCTTTCTGAAAGATCTCTTCCAAAAGAACTTCTTTCAAAAGAGTGCATCCACACTCAAAAAAGTGGATCAAAAGAGCAATCTGCTCTTTCTAAAGAGAGCGTCCACACAGCCCCCGCTCTTCTGAAAGAAGGGGCCAGGGATTGAAAAATCAGGCCCCATGAGGATTGCTTTTTCGAAAGAAGGGCCATGAGGAGCATCTACACATTTTCTTTCAAAAGAAGCTCTCGAAAGAAGGCATTCTTCCTGAAATGGTAGTGGAAGAGCACTTTCGAAAGGAGTGCCACATTCTTTCGATTTACTTTCATAAGAATGCTTTTTGTGTGTAAACACTTCATGGGATCTTTCGCAAGAACCCACTTCTTTTGAAAACTCTTTTCAAAGAACATGTTAATGTAGACACAGCCAAAAGGTATTCATTAGTAGCAGCAACCTCACCATCATTTCACTCGGTTATTAATTGTGTATATGGTACTCAGCAGGATGCCAACGTAGAAAGAAGTATAGTGATTACAAACCTAGCACATCAATGTAGTAGTACAGATCTTTGTGATTTTTCACCATTATTATAGGTTTTTCCAGTGTTGGGTATGTGATGCAGCCTGGTCTGTGGCCTGGCAAGAACTTTCATGGTGCACAGTTTGTCCAGAAGTCAGCAGACAAACAGATATTGCATGATTTGTGTTTTGCTGCAGTCACATGCATCTAGGTCATTGGAATAGCCCTACTTCCTATTACTGACTATTTAATTGCCAAGTCTTGTTTGGAAATTAACCACCAACAGAAGGCCAACAAACTTGCCAGGTACCTGGGCAAGGAGTGTTGGGGAGGAGGGTGACTCCTTGCTCCTAGAAAGGGCAGGGCCTCAGGTAGAAGGGGCATGGCTGGGGGAAGCCAGCCCTTACACCATGCCAGCCAGAGTGCGCTGACCAATGCTCTAGTGGTGATTTAAAGATCTCAGAATACAAAGGATCTGGGGGTCTGGACTCTGCTGTTGATATACAGTAGTAACAGCAGCTGGGCCATGGGGCAGTTGCCTTCTCTGCCCTCCCCATCAGTGGGCCTGAAACCACTAAGCAGACCAGTCCTTTTCCATACCTTCAGGAAGGCATCCAGCAATGGCAATACACATTTTGATGTCCTCTTTGTGTATTTTAAGCTGCATGTACCACTTCTTCAGACATGGAGCTCTCAGTCATTTTCAAGTGGCTTCATTGCAGACAGGCCTGCTGATGGGAAGTTTAAAGAGAGCAGTTTCCCCAGAGCCCAACAACACGAAAGGGCAGCTCTGAAGGCCGGCCAGGAGCTGGTGGGAGGGTCCACATGGCTTTCTCTGGGTGGCACTCAGGGCTGGTTGCCCTCAGCCCCACCCCTTCCACCCAAGGCCTTACCCCTTCCAAGAGTGCAGTGTCAGCCTCCCACCTCTCCCTGGCAGAGGAGCCAAGAACGTCTATTGACCCCACAATTTCAGGAAGCCTTTTTTTTGCTATTTCCAGGAACAAGTTGCTATAATGTATCCCTGTAGTGGATGTCTGATGTCTTCAACCAGTTGTGATCATTCCATTTTGCTTGTGCTCATTCTCTTGACATCTGATGGAGTGATTCTGGAAAGCACATAAAAGCTATTTACATTCACTGCTTTTAGACATCCTGTCATGAAGTGGCAGCTATCTTTCAGCCCATGGTCTAGCTGATCTTTCACAGTCAGGACACAAGTATTTGGCTATTGAATAGTAAAGTGCAAGGGCAGTGTCTCTTAGTGTTGTTAGGTTCATCACCCATTTTGAACTTGCAGGCTTCCTGAGTATGTTGTTCGATATACTAACTCTGCCTGTTGTGTACAATCCATGAGAAACATCATTCCAGCAATAGACAAGTGAAATCCCATTCCTGATGATGCTGAATTGTCTACTGGTCTTACAATTCCAAAGACAGAGGAGACTAATTTAACTTTTAGCTGGGTTGGTGCGCAACTGGTTCTCCGTGCAACAAACTGAGGGCTGACAGTATTAGCATAACTTCAACCAGAACAAGGTATTTCGTTTGGGCAATAACACATAGACAAAATATCTTACGGTCAGATAGATCTGCAGAATGTGCAATCCTTTGTAATAGTCTATTTCTGTTGTAGACATCAGCCCTGCTTTGCATACAGTTCAACATAAAAACATTGCTCCTCTAATGGAGATTATATCAGTTGTGCTAGGTGGTGATTTCTTGTCATGCTGTATATTGTAGTGAAGAGTTTTTGACAGTTTACTGTGTTGTCTGTTGCTGTTAGGTTGATAAACATAGCACCTGTTACCATGCCCCATTCAAAGCCATCTTTGATTTTCTGAGTGATGCTCTAGACTTGACTGGTGCATGACATCCCTGTGTGGTATCCAACTTCCACAGGGTTTAGGTACTTTTCAGCAAGTGGTCAGACAGACCAAGAAGAGACAGACCGTTTGTATCAGTGTCAAAGCACTAATATAGGACAGCTATTTATCATGACTGTTGTCACACTTTTCTTCAAGGAAAGTGTCCCAGTATGCAAAAGAAAATTTGCATGGCAAACATAACAAGTAATTTTCATTTCTGTGTCATCAGCCTCATTGTGCAACACTTATTCAGGTAACTAATTGCACTGAAGTCATGAGAGTGACTTTGCAGGACAGGTTTCTATAACTACATGGAGTAAATTTTCCTGTAAGTAACATGTAGCTGAGATTGTACAGGTTCAAATTTTTGTAGCGTAGGATTACCTAGAAGTATGGACTTTGTCTACTCTGAAGAGAAGATTAAGTCTTTCTAAATTACATTCTTGATATTGCATTTAAAATCATCAGATTACAAAACATATCTTGTAATAACATTTTGGCATGTAAACTATTGTCCATTAAATTTCTACACCACCAGACCATTTGGCATAATTCTGTAAGTTTGGTCAATTTTTTTTTAGCAGAAGCTTAGGACTGGAAGAGCAGAGATGCTGAAGGTCTGTATTATTTTGCATGAGCTGCACTACAGATTTTACAAGTTTTCAGCATAGTCTGTGATACTATTAACCTCTAACTCTCATTGTCAAACAAAATTTCACCAGGATCTGTTAGTAGCAATTAAATAAATAACATCCTATGCAAAAGGCAGCACAATTAAGTGACTTATTGAACAGTTTGGGTAAGTGGGCATTCACCAAAACACACTTCTCCCTAGTGTTTTATTATAGCCTTAACTGTTTTCCAAGGCCTTGGAAGTAAATACAGTATTAAATTCCATGACTGCATATACTGTAAGCGTCCAGATAAACCCCAAGCAAATTATATTCCAGCTGCTGTGCTGGAAAACATCTAAAAGATTACATAATAGATACCTAAACAGAGGCAAAAATAAATTCATTCTGAATATTAGTTAATTCAAAATAACAACAGGTTTTCCAATATCTGGATGATACCATCTGTGAGGGGAAACTGTCCAGCTCATTTTTAAGTATCTCTGGCATTTGCAGGTTTGGAGAGGAACAGATCTGAAATCACTTCTGGAACCTGGCTTCCCATAGGGTAGCATGTTGTAACTTGCCAAGCCACTGGATTGGCTTTTTGAAGTGTTTTCAGATTGGAGGCTCCACAATATTCCTACTTAGATAAAACACTTAAGAATAATATTAGCATTGTAGCTGCCAGTTGGTCAGAAACAAGACAATCTTCTGTCTTCCTTTTTGCTGGGACCCATGTCTTGCAGTTTAACCTTTCTCTACTTGATTTCAATGTTTCCAAAGAGTATGAAATTTTATAGAGCTTTTAATGGCCTATTTTTACACATGGGGTATTTTCTTAGTTTCACTTTACTCCTGGAGTCATGAGCTATTCAGCGATTAAGGTACCTGCAATAGCTGTGCTTTTTCAGTGTTCAGTTTCACTGCTTTTGCATAACAAGAGCCTCACACCACTCCTCCCAGAATCCCTGTCTGGGAAGCTCAGTCATTAAAGGCACAGTCCCTAATTCCACAGCTTGTACACATATATTTGCTTCAAATTGGTCAGCACTTCACAGGGACAAAAATCCTCAATATAGGTAAGGTATTGGCAGGGTGCCGACAGCTTCTGCAGATCCCTTCGCAAAGTATTGGGGAAGGACCAGCTCCAAGCTCCAGGAAGGGGCAGAGCCTCAGGAGGAAGGGGCAGAGCTAGACCCTCCTCAGAGCCAAGCAAAGCATGCCATGCAGAGCTCCAGCAGCAATTTAAAGAGACCCTGAGCTTTGGCCACTGCCATAGTTGGCATCTTTACAGTGAATAATCTGGCATACATTTCCTATCATGATCTCCATTAGAAAAGTCAATTTGCCAACAGTCACCCACTAATTCTGAGTATTTCTCTACACTTAGAACCAGAATTATCTGTAGTATCTCTTGACAAATGTTGGGAGTGATTTTGTATTCCTTGCTTATCTAAAACTCTGATTTAAAGCAATGAGAGTTTTGACTATGCAAGGAATGGAGGAATTGGCCTTTGGCTTTGTAACAGTGATGACTATAGGCAAGGTATGAAAAGTAAAGCTTCAATAGCACTTTTACTGTCAAACAGTAATCACCCGCCTCAGTTTTTAATTATACTTTCCCATTGGAAAAACAAAAGGGGATAATTATAACAGGAACTAAATTAAATTCCAATCTAGAATGGCTGAATACTGGCATTAGACCAAATACATCTGAGAGGTTTTAGATTTCCAATATGGAATGGATTTATGTTGGCAGTAGGCCTAACACTCTTGGGAGATATAAAAGAGTAGCCTAGGCTATGGGACCTTTTGTGATGTTGTAGGGTTACTTGTTTATTTAAGTGTGTTTGTCCAGGCTATATATTTTAAAACAAAAGCTTTAAGAACTGAGCTTTTCCATGTAAGACTACTTCTTAGGACTTCCCTAAAGGACCCATGAGGACAGTTGAGCTGCGTCATGACATGGAACCAGACCGCTGAATTAAAAACATATGTGTTAAAGAAAAAGCATGACTAAGATTTGCTCATATCTAGACATTGGGGGTTGATTAAATTAGTGAATTGGGTTAATGAGTTTACAGAAAGGATGGAAAAATTATAAAGGGGGCACTGCAGAATCTGCACCCAGACCTTCAAGGAAGAAAGGTAGCAGTTCATTCAGTCAGGTGGTTTGACTTGCTAATTATAGCCTATGTTCTGAATAATACATAGATTTTTTTAAAAAGTCTGTGCAGTTCATGAATTTGAAAGGGTTATACTAGCATGCCAGTCTTGGTATTTTTTGAGGTGTTTTATATCTAGCGTGGTCTTGTTTAGGTGGAAGAGGCAGTGCCTGGTATTGAATCTGTTTAAATAAGCCAGGCAACATAAGTACTGAGGTCCAGCTGAACTGGAGCTTGTGACAACTGTGAGCTTTATTTTAGGCTCTGAACAGCCAGGGCAGAAGAGCTTTAAAAAACATGTTGTAAAAGTGCTGCCTTAGTTCTAGAAGTTTGTTGTTGCTGAGTTACTCCTTGCAGGCACTGCAATGTTTTTCTTTCAGTACTGTCTGGGGCAGGGGTCTGCAACCAAAATAGTGAGAAGGGCCATTTTTTCAAATTCAGTTACAAAATCAATTCTTCAAGAGCTGCAATGCAGGTGAATATGAGACAGTCCTTAATTAATAATGTCAAACCATACATTTGGAACCCCTATTTTAAGAACAGCACACACACAATGATTTGTACCAGTTAAAAATGTTAACTTACTTTCACACCTGGATGGGGGAACAAATGAGGACAAGGAAAACACTGTGCCTGGGGATAGACTCGTAAGCAGGAAGGAACAATGTTCACATCAACCTTCCCACTGCCATTCACAGGCTCAACCCCTCTCAGCCCCCCGCCCCCCCATCTCCAGGCTTTAATCGCATCAGCCCCCAAATCTGCCCTGCCATCCCCAAGCATTACCCCTGTCCCACAAACTTGCCCCCCATCCCCAGGCTTAACTCCTCTCAACCTCAACCCCCACCCATCCCCAGGATTAATCCACTTTAGCCCCAAACTGGGCCCCGGGACTAACCCATCCATGGCACTGTCTTGGGAGCTTATGCCAGGCAGCCACATGTGCCCAGCAGAAGGAAGGCTGGGTGTGGAGGTGATCTGCTTGTGGAAGGTGAGCTGAGCCACACCCACCAGAGGGATGTGGCTGCTCGAGTAGCGGGGCAAGGGAGGGGCTGTCTGTGTCTCCCTGCCCTGCCACTGAAATAATGGAACTAAATTCAGTTGGTTTAATGGCTGGATTTCTCCCGCTGCCCTGCTGGCTGTTAAACCAATTAAATTTAGTTCCACTGTTCAGTGGCAGCAGGCAGGGAGCTGCAGAGGAGTCAGTGGTGGGAGCATGTGGAACCACAAATGATTCTTTGAAGAGACGCAAGTTGCCAACCCCTGCTGTAAGTTATGCTTCCTTATTTGCCATATAACTGCTATATCTTTTTATAAGCACAAGCAGAATGTGATTCTGGAGTCATGCACATTTTAAAAACAAAACAATATGATCTCTTTTGAGAGGGCCCTAAGCTTTTTGAGACCAAGTGTATTGTTTTTTATGGTTTTCCACTGGAATTTATTTATAAAAATATATTTCTTCTTTTGGGGTTTGTACCACTTTATTTCTTAATTATTACTGACATTTTGACCATTACCCCATGGCCCTCAAAGAACACGAAAAGAAAACCAGTCAATTTTAATAATCAAATGTAAACCAAATAAATTTAATAGATACCCTGTGCTATGCAAGCAACAAATTGATGCATCCAAAGTTCCCTAATGACTTAAATATGAAGACAAAGAAAGAATGGTTAATATTGCTAGTATGGCAATTTTAGGTTTTAGGAGTACTGTCATTTTGGAAGTAGTCATTTAAACTGTGAATTTAGGAAGTGAAATCCTGAGGCCTGGTTCCTTTCCACTGACTAGTTTTTTAAACTCCACTTGTAACTGTAGCTCAGAATTTTGCATTTTTGAAAGTGCATATTGAGAATTTGATAAGAAGTACTGTGGCAGCCCTCCTTCATATTTTGGACTTGTGGAGCAGAAGAGTGGAGGGGGATAAAATAATATATATTTGCATGTTTACTTTCAAGGCCACTAAAATTGGGCCCACATTGAGTACAGTGTTTCCTGGCGTTCCTAGTTTGCAGGCAGAGCTTGCCAGGTGCATCTCTCCATTGGAGAACACAGCATATCCTCTGTGGTTGGCCAGCTCTTGCCCCTTCTTTTTTGAGTGGCTGGCTTGTACACTCAAGCACTAGCAAGGTTGTGCACTTCAAAGTGCTGTATTGTTGTAGGGGGTCCCATAGTGACTGGAAAATCTTCTTCTTGCCCATAGTCACCCGCTTTCTCACTTCCAGTCCCATACACAGAGATGGAAATTAACATTTTGAGGTTTCATAGCTCTTCCCCCTCCTTCCTAGATCACTAAAGGACAGTAACTTTGGGGTGTGTCCCATTAATTTTTCCCCCTTGTCTTGTTGATCATGCAGGAGAGAAACTATATCTGTGGCAAAAACAAGGAACCTGGTGGAAACTTAAAGACTAACACTTTTATTATGGCATAATCTTTCATATGTTGCAACTCACTTCATGAGATGTTTAACGTGAAAGAAAAAGAAACAGATATTAGGGATGCAGACATGGGAGAGTTACATCAGAGCTAATTCAATCAAAATGCATGTGGAGAAGAGGGTGTGTAGCGGGTCAGTATGGCCTCCCGCAGACCCGGAGGCCGGGGAAGCTATGCAGAGGCCCTGGTGGGCGGGGCCGGAGTCAGGAGACCAGAGGCCCGCCCCTCAGAGGGCGGGGCCAAGGGCTAGAAGAGCCAAAGGCGGGGCTCGGGAACCTTTCAGTGCTGGGCCTCCGGGCAGGGAGGACGTGCCTGCCCGAGCTCCCCGGGGACAAAGGGAGAGGGCCTGCGGCCGCCCGGCCAGGCCAAAGGAGCAGGCCCCCAGAGGCTCCACGCAACCCCGGGTCCGTATGCCCCAGGGAGACTACCCGGACTTCCCGGACCTACCAGGACCTTCCCGCCGGTGGAGACCCCCTGCCGTGGAAAAGGCCCCGGGAGCAGGCTGCCCCAGAGCCCCGGCGGACCCCTACAACACTGAGACCCAGGACCGCCCTGCATCTCCTGTATTACCACCGCCTGACTACCCTAACGACGTGGTCATGGACGATTGGCCGGAGCCCCCACAGGCGGATAACCCAGAGGAGACCGACCTAGGAGGACCCCTCGACCAGATGGACTGGGACCTGCCGCCAACAGAGGGTGAGGTAGGAAGTGGCCCGGGGAACGTCGCTCACGAACCAATGGCAGTGTATTGCGGTCTGGATCCCCACTGCCGGGGTTGCATGTGAGCGACCCCCAGGGCCCCGGGCCGGGTCGCAGTGGAGTGGGAGGGCCTGCGACCCCCTACCCCCCTCCCTGACAGGGCCAGCCCCCGCTGAGCCTGTCTGTAGACCTTGTGTTGCTGCCCCGCCCCAAACTGAGGGCTGGGCCGGTGGTTACCCTTGTGTTACTGCCCCGCCCCAAACTGAGGGCTGGGCCGGTGTTTATCCTTGTGAACTGCTGCCCCGCCCTGGACTGAGGGCTGGGCCCAGAACTATATAACTCTTGTGAACTACTGCCCCGCCCTGGACTGAGGGCTGGGCCCAGAACTATATAACTCCTGTGAACTGCTGCCCCGCCCTGGACGGAGGGCTGGGGCCTGTACGGGGGTAGTGGTGACTGCCCGAACTGAGTGCGGGCTGGTGCCCTAACCCCCTCTTTTGTTGCCGCCCGCCCTAGACCAAGGGGCTGGGCGTCACGGGACTTGTTACAGGGTGAGACTACCTAAAGTGAAAATTACTTACTGAAATACAAGAGCCATTCCCAGTCTTTATTCAGGCCTATTTTGATGGTGTCAAATTTGCATATGAATTACAGCTCAGAAGTTTCACATTGCAGAATGTTTTTGAAGTTTTTTGCCTGAGAATGGCAACTGTGGAGTCAATCTTTATATATATAGTAGTAGTAGTAGGCATCCTTCAGTCTGCATAGACTAGGGATGGCGCCCTTTAAAGTTTCAATTGAGGACTTCATTGACAGCGTGTATTGTGACTATGAAGATCCACACGAGAGTGACAGTCCTTGCTGCATCTCTTACAGATGTAGTGGGTGTCTGGCAAGTCCTTAGTGTGCTTTCTGTGCTCTCGCTTCTCCTCTGCTAGCTGTCTGATCTTCATCTCGCCCTTCTGAAGGCCCTTGTGTAACCCCTGCCTCCATCTGCTGTGGTCATCTGCTAGTTCTTCCCAGTTGTCCAGCTCGATGTCTACCTCTCTGAGGTGTCTCTTGCAGACATCTTTGTAGCGCAACTGGGGGCGTCCGGCAGGTCTTTTGCCAGAGGCTAGCTCACCATACAGGATGTCTTTTGGGATCCTTCCATCAGTCATCCTGTGGACGTGGCCAAGCCAGCAGAGTCGACGCTGTCTGAGGAGGGTGTGCATGGTTGGGATTCCAGCTTGCTCGAGGATGGCGGTGTTGGTCACTCTGTCCTTCCATGAAATTCCAAGGATGTGCCTGAGGCAGTGCAAGTGGAAGACGTTCAGCCTCTTTTCCTGGCGGGCATACAGGGTCCAAGTCTCGCTGCCATAAAGGAGGGTGCTGAGGATGCAGGCTCTGTAGACTTGCATTTTGGTGTGAGTGTACAGCTTGTTGTCATTCCACACTCTCTTGCTGAGTCTGGACAGAGTTGTGGCTGCTTTTCCGATCCTCCTATTTAGCTCAGTGTCCAATGACAGGGTGTCAGTGATGGTGGACCCGAGGTAAATGAACTCGTGGATGACCTCTAACATATAGTTGTCCATGCTGATTGATGGGGATTTAGCAACATCCTGACCGAGTACGTTTGTCTTCTTTAGGCTGATAGTAAGCCCAAAGTCCTTGCACGCTTTGGAGAACTGATCCAGCAGTTTTTGAAGCTGGTCTTCTGTGTGAGACGCTACAGCAGCATTGTCTGCGAACAGCGTGTCTCTGATGAGGACTTCCCGCACCTTAGACTTAGCTTTCAGCCTTGCAAGATTAAACAGTTTCCCATCAGATCTTGTGTGCAGCAAGATGCCCTCTGTTGAAGATCCAAAGGCATGCTTCAGGAGGAGTGCGAAGAAGATCCCGAACAATGTCGGAGCAAGCACGCATCCTTGTTTGACACCGCTCCTGATTCTGAAAGCATCCGATAATGCGCTATCATATTGGATGGTTCCTCTCATGTCTTCGTGGAACGACTGGATCATCTTGAGTGACTGTGGAGGACAGCCTATCTTGTGGAGCAGTTTGAACAGACCATCCCTGCTGACCAAGTCAAAAGCCTTGGTCAGGTCGATGAGGGCTATGTAGAGTGGCTTTCTCTGCTCCCTGCACTTCTCCTGCAGCTGCCTTAGAGAGAAGACCATGTCAACAGTAGACCTCTCTGAGTGGAATCCACACTGCGATTCAGGGTACACCCTCTCAGCAATCTTCTGGAGTCTGCCAAGGATAAAGCGAGCGAACAGTTTACCAGTGACGCTTAGGAAGGAGATTCCACGGTAGTTGTTGCAGTCGCTTCTGTCTCCTTTGTTCTTATACAACGTTACAATGTTAGCGTCACGCATATCCTGTGGAATCTCACCCTCTTTCCAGCACAGGCACAGTAGCTCATGTAGGGGTTCCAGGAGTGTGTCCGCGGCACATTTGATTACCTCTGGTGGTATACCATCCTGACCAGGGGCCTTTCCTGCTGCAATGCTGTCGATGGCTCTCTTCAGTTCATCCACAGTCGGTTCTTGATCCAGTTCGTCCATTACTGGTAGGAGCTTGACGGCATCGAGGGCTGCGTCAACCACAATGTTCTCGTGTGAGTACAGCTTGGAGTAGTGCTCAACCCAGTGCTCCATCTGTTTGGCTTTGTCAGCGATGACTTCACCAGATTTGGATTTCAGAGGTGCCATCTTGTTCTGGGTGGGTCCTAATGCCTTCCTCATACCCTCGTACATTCCTCTGAGATTAGCAAAGTCGGCACAGGTCTGGATGCTGCTGCATAGCTGGAGCCAGTGGTTGTTGGCACAGCGCCTGGCTGTCTGCTGTACTGTTCTTCTGGCCTCTCTAAGTGCTTGCTGGGTACTCTGGCTCGGTGAGCGTTTGTACTCCAGGAGTGCAGTGCGCTTCTTTTCAATTACTGGAATCATCTCATCGGAGTTAGCTTTGAACCAGTCGTTCGTGTTTCTAGCTCTTCTTCCAAACACCGACAAGGCTGTGTTGTAAACTGTATCCCTCAGATGTCGCCATTTGGATGTCACATCGGCACCCCCAGGGCAGCTGCGCAGGTTTTCTTGGAGGGTCTCTCTGAACTTTTCAGCTTTCTCCAAGTTTGCTGTCTTTCTGGCGTCAATGCGGGGCCTTCCAGCAGGTTGAGAGAGGTACAGCTTCTTGGGTCTCAGCTTGAGCTTGAAGCAAACTAGCGAGTGATCTGTATCACAGTCAGCACTATGATAGCTGCGTGTCAGAAGGATGTTTTTGAGGTTATTACGCCTAGTGATGACCACATCTAGTTGATGCCAGTGCTTCGAGCGTGGGTGTCTCCACGACACTCTGTGCTGTGGCTTCGTTCGGAAGAATGTGTTTGTGATGCACAGATTGTGGTATGTGCACAGTTCAAGGAGACGCTGTCCATTGTCATTCATTTTTCCCACACCGAAGTGTCCTAAACAGGAAGGCCATGAGGCCCAATCAGCTCCAACTCTTGCATTGAAGTCACCCAAGATGTACAGTTGTTCACGAGCAGGTATTTGCGCTACAGCAGCACTAAGCATGTCATAGAACTTGTCTTTTACTTCTGGTGTGGCGTACAGGGTTGGAGCATAAGCGCTGATCAGGTGGACAGGACCGGCGCAAGTTTGAAGCGTGATCCGAAGAAGTCTTTCTGATCCACCCATGACTAAATCAACCATTTGTAGAAGGGTGTTTCTGACAGCAAAGCCAACACCATGCTCTCTGGGTTCTTCTTGGGCTTTACCCTGCCAGAAAAAGGTGTAGTCCTTTTCCTTTAGAGATCCCGAATCTGTGATGTTTAAGGTTGGCAGGCTATCTGTAGGCAAGGACTGGCCTGCCTCCCAAGGTCTGTGAGACTTGGGGATCATTGACCAGGATGGGCTGTAGATCACTGATGATGTGCTGGACAGGTTTTAGCTGGCGGCTACAGGTGATGGACAGTGGTGTTCTGTTATTTTCCTTGTTAAGTCTATCTTGTACATGTGTGGCTTCTGGGTACATGTGTGGCTCTGTCAGACTGTTTCCTCACTTCCTGAGGTGGGTATTGTAGTTTTATGAAAGCTTGGTAAAGGTCTTGTAGATGTTTGTCTCTGTCTGAGGGACTGGAGCAAATGTGATCTACAGCCCATCCTGATCAACGATCCCCAAGTCTCACAGACCTTGGGAGGCAGGCCAGTCCTTGCCTACAGACAGCCTGCCAACCTTAAACAAATTCTCACCAGCAACTATACATCACACCACAGTAACTCTAACTCAGGAATCAGTCCATTCAACAAATCTCAGTGCCAACTCTGCTCACATATCTACACCAACAACACCATCAGAGGACCCTAACCACGTCAACCACACCATCAGGGGCTCATTCACCTGAACATCTACTAATGCAATATATGCCATCATGTGCCAGCAATGACCCTCTGCCATATACACTGGTCAAACTGGATAGTTTCTGTGTAAAAGAATAAATGTTCACAAATCAGATATCAGGAACAGTAAGATACAAAAACCTGTAGGAGAACATTTGAATCTCCCTGGACACACAGTAGCTGATTTAAAAGTAGCCATCCTGCAACAAAAAAACTTCAAAAACAGACTCCAAAGAGAAACTATAGAGCAATAATTAATTTGTAATTTTAACACCATGAATCAAAGATTGAACAAAGACTTGGAATGGCTGGCCAACAACAAAAGCAATTTCTCCTCCCTTGGTGTTCACACCTCCACATCAGCTGCTGGAAATGGGTCACATCCTCCCTGTCTGAATTGACCTTGTCAGCTTTAGCCTTCTTCTTGATTGGTACTCCCTTCTTTTCATGAGCCTGTACATTTAGACCTACCTCTGGAATCTCCACTACATGCATCTGATGAAGCGGGTCTTTGCCCACAAAAGCTTATGCTCCAAAAAATCTGTTAGTCTATAAGGTGCCACAAGACTTCTTTTTGTTTCTTCTAAGGCACTTAAGGCACCTAATAATGCAGATAGGCAACCACTGGAATTTTCAAAATATTGAGGCTACTGCCTCCCATTGTGGGGCTTAGGCATCTAGGTGTTTTTGAAAAATCCGCCTAGGTGCTTATCTGCATCTTTCAGCCGCAGCAGGGCAGAGCAGGGAGCCAAAGGGGGCTCATCACTCACCCCACTACCTGACTGGCCACACCCCTCCAGTGGACTTGGCTCAGCTCACCCCTGCCAGTGGAACATCTTCACTCCAGCCTTCCTTCTGTTGGCACACATGGCTGCCCAGCATAGGCTCCCCAGCCAGCACCATGGATGGGTTCATCCCAGGGGCCAGTTTGGGGCTGAGGCAGGTTAATCCTGGGGATGGGGAGGGCGGGTTTGAGGCTGAGAGGGGTTAAACCTGGGGATGGGGGGAGGGATTGCAGGATGGGGAGGTAGAGCCTGGGAATGGGGTGGGGGCTTGATGTGAACAGTGCTTCTTCCTGTTTAAGAGCCTATCCCCAGGCACAGCATTTTTCTTGTTCTCATTTGCTTTCCAATCCAGGGGTCAAAGTAATTTAAACTTTCTACTTTGTACAAATCGTTGTGTGCATGCTGTTCTTAAAATAGGGGCTACAAAAAGTACAGTTTGACATAATTAATTAAGGACTGTCTCTTATTCACATGCACTGCGGCTCTTGAAGTATTGGTTTTGTAATTGAATTAGAAAAAATGGTTCTTTTCGCTATTCTGGTTGCAGACCCCTGACCTACAGTGAAGCTAGATGCCCAACAAAGAACTTACCACTCATCCAAACAGACTCCTTGTTTCACTAAATTTTAATACAATGAATGTCTCATTTTTTTTCCAATAGATCAAAAACATCTTTTGTATTAACTTGTGCATCTTATCTTCCTTTCTCTGTGCATTTCCCTTTATTTGGACCCTTGGAATTGGATTTTTTTTTAACCTTGCAAGGGATCAACTTTATTATAAAATATTTTAAAATAGATTTTTGCTGCACAGAGCCCCAGCCTTCTCAGTGGGTGTCCTTTATACATCAATATTCTGAATAGTAATATGAATGAAATAATTAATCATCTTTTGACATTTCAGCTACAGGTGTAGTGGTTATAACAATATCTTGTATGCCCTCTGATGTGAAGATATTGTCTTGTATCAGCTTCAGTGAGTAAATCTGTTTTGCTTACCTTCAAATCAACTGAGCATCGTGTGTTAAATGTTGACTAACTCCCAAGCACTATTGGGTTCAAGTTTCTTTTGGGAGACAATGAAAAGGAGGAGCAGAGGAAAGTGAAGAGATCTAGAGAAAATTAAAGTGAAAAGCAGAATGGAGAATGTCTAAAAATAGGCAAAAAGATGGGGCAAAGAAAACATTTGTAAAGAAAAAGTTAATAGATAACTATTCTATATCAATAAAGGACACTCACCTTTTGCTGCTACAGGGTGGTATGCTCTCCTTGACACATAGCACGAGCCTCCTTTAACTAGAAGAAATGTTTTGATAACACTAAACATCCTTGGAAAAGAAGGATTGCATTTAAATCACAGGAAAAAAGTTTCAGTGTGAGCTAATTATGTACAATTTGCGAAACTAAAAAGGAGTTTGTAAGGATTCAGAACCTCAAGATCCAAGCAGTTATTTCATTTACAATTATTATACAGCACCAGAGGAATGACTAACCATTTTACATGACTTGCCTTCTACTCTTGAGTAAATACTATGGTATCCTGCTGTAATAGCCCGATGCAGTACACTTAAACATGGTGTTATTACAATATGACATGATAAGGCACATGCACCTCAAAAGATCAGATGTAAGAATACTTTGGACGCACTTTCCATGCATCTCGAAACAGTTTAACAGCATCATTTAAACCTCACAATATCCATCTTTCAGACTAGAATATTGAAGTAAAGGAGATTTGTGTGACTTACCCAAAGTTACACAACATATCCCTAGCAGACATGGAATTAGAATTCCCATCTTCTGAGGTGCAGCAGCATGCATAAGCCATAAGACCATCCATCTTCCCTAAAAACAAATGATTAACTTAGTGAATTGAGGAATATTTTGGGGGGGTCTGTCAAAGCTCTGAGTACACAGCAATTACAATAAAACAACCCAAACTTACCATTGTAACTTGCTGGTTATGGCCCTTACCATAATACACATGAACAAGTAACACAAAGGCTAAAAGACGCAGACACAGGAACAAACGTACTGTCCTTCAGGCAATGAAGGTCAGGGCTCATAATGGAGTAGTCACACTGAACCTCCTTGGGGAGATGCATTTGATACACCACGTTTTGGTGCTATTTGCTTGTCCGTCATGGAGCTATACTAAATATTGTTATGAAGCTGCCTTTTGCCCAGCTTCCAAATGAGAGATAAAACACTGACGGCTGTATTCACGATGACTGCAGAAATCAACTTTTCCATGCAGTGTCCATCTTGTTAACACAGAGAATAAGTTACCTGGGATAGGAGAGCTTTGTCTGAAACTAATTATATTTTAAAATAATCTTGTGCCCCAAGAGATTTTGTATGATATTGGAAAGTGGCCAAGTAAAAAAGCCTGGAATAGAGCCTCCACATTAACATAGAGAAGTGAATAAAAACAGACCTGCACGCACTAGCAATGTGGGTATAAATAGAACTCAAAAACATTATATTAGAAAACATACTTTCAACTCCTGTCAATAACATACTTAACCTTTTTTTTAAATATAGTCAGTCATAGCAATGCCACATACTAACACAAAGCACATATTTCATGTTGTGATCAGTTTTGCTTCTAACCTCAGTTTTTGATTAATAACAAATTCAACAACCTACATTATTTTTGTGTGCTTGTAACATATGTCCTTTTGATTTAATGGTGGGTTTTTTCATTTTACGTATTTTACTTTCACTCATAGGTCAGCCAAGATTTTCATTTTTTGAATGCCCAACCAGAAACACATTTTAAAAATAAGACCCCTTTAACATGTCCCCAGTTGGGTACCCCAAAATTATTAGTCACGTTTGAAAACCTTGGCCAATGTCACTAGATCATGGTTTCCCAAACTGGGGTGCATACCTCCCTGGTGTGGTGTGAGTCAACTGACCCCCCACCTAGTCATTCCTCACATATGACGAAAAAGCCAGCCCTTGCTTCTGGCTTTCAGCCCCTGCCATTTCACGTGGGTGACCTGGTGCAGCCACTAGAAAAAGCAGGCAGCCGGAGAAGGCTCATGTGGAGCTAGCTGCTTCCTGCAAAGGTGAATGAGTGTGGGGAGTAGGAGAATGGAGTTAGATGAGGGGCTGGTGGTGCCTGGCTTGGGGGAGGGGAGTGGCTCAGGCAGGCAGCTGGGGTAACTGGCCCACGGTATAAAAGAGGTGGCGGGGGGAGTGTGAGGACTTCTCAAAAATCAAAAGGTGGGCCTGATGCCAAAAAGTTTGTGAACCACTGCACTAGATGCTCTGTTCAGGTAGGTGGAACTGTACTGAAGCTGGTATCTATTGTCAAAATTGGAGATGTGAGAACTAATTTCCTATATATGGTGTTACACTGATGGAAGCTTGGCCTTGTATGTTGTGCCTGTGGTAAATGGCAATGTTCTTAATGGGAGTGTGAATCATTCCTATCAACGATAAAAGTCATGTACAGCAGAGACTATAGTACATTTCATCCAGGCACGGTATCAGTGACAGATTAATACTTAGACACACAGGGATCATATTCAGCGACACCAGGCAAATTGGGGGGCCCTGCAGGAGTGCCAGAACCTATGTAAAAAGGGGGGTAACCAATACTGGAACCTCTGCTCCTCCTCTTCCCTTAGGGGCCCACCCCTTGTTCCTCCTCTTCAACCCAGGGTCCCACTTCCTACGCAGGCCAGAAACCAGAGGTAGCTGTGGTAGGAGCCTCCTAGCAAGCCTAGGCTGCTATGGGGAGCCCCAGACCCTCCACTTGCCCTTGCTAAGGGACCAAGTTGCCCAAGAGCAGATGTGACCAATGTCCACACCCCCTGGGTGCACTGCCCAGGGCAGGTGGAGCATCCATTTCTCCCCACAGAAGGCTGGACTCCCTGAGTGTCTCCAACTAAGGCCCATCTCTGGTTTCTGGCCTGGTCAGGGGGTGGGGCTTAGGAGGAAGAGGAGGATCATGGGAGGAGGTTTGGGGGAAGAGGGTAAGCAAGGGGCTGGGTCTTGTGGCAAGTGAATTTAAGGCCACGCTCAGGTCCCCACTGCAAAGAGGCTGGTGCTGCTAGCAGTGGCTGTGCCACCCTGCCACCATCACTATGCACTTGCTTGACACTATTACACTCATATTAAAAACTGAGCCAGCATGGCCCTCTCACTTTTAAAAGTAAAAGGTCCCCACAACTCTCTCAGTTCCGATACCTTTGGCTCCCAGATGCGTGTATGGGGAAATGCTCTTTGTGTTCAGGGCCCCGGTAAAACTGAATCCACCTCTTCATGCTATTCTATATTCAAACATGTTTTTCAAATATATCACTTGAAAACTACTATATGCCAGATTCTTAAGTAAATTGGACCGGATCATGAGGAAATCAGTGCAAGTTTTACCTGAGCTAGGACTGCGGGATTTAGCCCAAGAAATAAAAAAATCATATTGTATCCTCAATTGCATTTGTAGTAACTACACATCACCCTATGGGAATGAAAGGAGTCACACCAATGTAAAACTGGTGTAAGTGAAAAAAGAGTATCTAACCCTAACTTTTTTGGCCTATTGTCTGTGGTCTGCCTTAGCAGCTCATATTATCTCTACGCAACACGGCACTGAGAGTTAGCTGTTGAAATTTAGTGAGCTGTCTGATCTTTATAACTGGTTGTCTGCCTCCTCTGGCTCCTTCTAGAAAACTGAAAACAATAACAGAAGGACTAGGTGAGTCAGAACAGGGATTTAAAAACTGTCTGTATGTGTAATGAGAACACAAATGATAGTAGTAACCATTCAATTCTTCCACACTTGAGTGAAAACAGACTACCCTCACAAAGATCCCACGTTGGGATGAAGGTTGTTTTAATCAGCCCTCCCACACATTGCTCCCAGTCCTACTTTTGAGGTATATTAATTCTATGGAGGTGGGATCGGCATCAAATTATGTTACCAGCCCTGATCAGGATGCGAACACAAGTGTGGCACCATTCCTATTGGGTAGCCAGACCAGCTTTTGTCCTATTCCCTTCACACAAATAATGAAAGAAGGGTTAAATTTACAGAGACTTAGTCAGAATTGTGTTTATAGAAAAAATTAGTGGTATGAGCAGCAGAGAAAAATCTTAGTCCAAGCAAACTGGTTATGCACAAAGTCACTGCATGGGGCCGAGGGGAAAGAAATCGTTATTTTACCAGCTCAGGGAGTAGCAGTAAAGCATCAGGACAGCAGTATTCCTACTAAACCTTGTATGGAGAAGGAATGAACAGTGGACCACTGAATCCCCTCAACTCACCCTCTCTGGCCCCCAGCCAATGTTTCCTGAATTCTAAATTTTTAAGAGGAGGAAGACCCCACAGAGCTATCCTATAGGACTTTCATTTGGCACAGATCCCTTCACAAGGCCACACGCCCCACCCCATCTTCCACTCCACACCGTGGAATTATGCTGGCTCTCCACCTCCAGGGCTTCCCAGGCTGTCAGCTAACCACTCTGTAACACTCTAAGTATTGACTCGTCCCTTCACCTTTCTTAGGTACATAAACTGAGTCCCATACAATTTACAGTAGCTGGGTTTTCCATAACATGACAGAGCAAGGCAAAGGTATCTCAGTGCTCTTTGTAAGAACAGGGCTTTATAGGAGGACGTAGCTAAAATTTCCTCCACCCTGTTGTGTTTTGTGGCCCTGATTCGGCAAAACACTTGTTAACTTCAAATATGTGCGTAAGCCATTTACTTCATGATATTTAGGAGGACACAAGCATGTGTTAAATTTGAGCACTTGTTGAATGGGGATGAATTTAGGTGCATGCCTAGAAATGTTTTGCTGAACATGTCTTCAGTAGGAATTAAGCATGTTCTTGAAGCTACGCATATGCTTACGTGGTTTATTGAATCACAGCCTGGGCTGTGTGTCAGTTTTGTGTCATGAATCATCACAGAAGTAATTGTTTTTCACCAGTGGTAGATGTAGATTCCAGATTGTAGTACATAAAGTTCAGGAAGTGCACTGGGAATAAACAAATGAAAGGCACTGTGTCACTGTAAATTACTATGATCATTTAAAACAAAAGCCTTTACCACACAACTTTAAATTTTGCCATTACAAAACAAATATTATAATGATAAAAGTATTTCTTAAAGAAATAAGTTAACATGTAGTTTAAAATGTTTAAAACATTCCGTTTACAATTAAAAGTCACTGCATTAGATGAAGGACAAATATATGCTGTCTACACCTTAGCCTGGAGTCTCAGATGATGCATTTTAAAATGTTTATCAAGTCTAGGTTGTTTTTCTAGTGCTCAGAGAAACTGAGACATGAAAGTGGAATTTTTAGCCAGTAACTCATACATTTAGATTCCTGGTTTTTAGGTTTTGGAAAAAATGCACCTAGTTGTTTTCTTATTACAATACTGCTGGTTTTGTTCACCGGTCCATGTTTTTCTTGGAATGTAGTGAAGTGGAATGTTTTAAATTATGGGGTTTTTACTTTTTGCCATTCAATGTCTACTAAATAAGTCCATCATCTAATTCTAAAATTGTGAAGCAGCGAAGATATACATGTAGCCAACAAGGCATGCATTTTTATTCCAGGAAAGGGCACTTCTGTTCTAAATTTACTGAAAAAGCTACATAGACAAAAGAAAGGCTTATTGCCAAATTGCAGCTTTATATTTGTATTCCAGGGCTCTTCAAATAGCTTAGTTAAATACAGTAAATTACTAAGAAGTTTTACTTTAGGACCATAATCATGTATCAGTTGCTAAACAGTAAACTGAAACTGTGGACTAAATAAAGGCATTAGAACTTCCACAAGTATTAATCAAAGTTATATTTTAGACTTCAAATTTAAACCATTTTTGAAATATGGCCCATAAATTAGATTACAGGATTATAAATCTAACCCCTGCCACTGCAAACCCACTGCACATTTTGCCCCCACATGCAAAATCATCATTGCCTACTACCTGGATCAGCTGTACAGATCATGTAGTGATAGCCATATTAGAAATCTATTGCCCGAAGAGGTATTGATCTCGAGTTTGGTTTGAATAAACATTTTACTGGGGAATGGGAAAAAGCAGCATCCCAGTATGCACAGCTGCTGCCCTCCCTTATACTCTCCCAAAATGACACCCTTACTACTGGAGTTCTAACATTCCTCAATATTCGGTTCATGTTCCTACTGCATGCTTATTTGGCCAATACTTAGCCAAGATACATTGCCAAACCCTAGCATTCAAAAATCATTACTCAGACCCCCCCAAAACCATGAGATTATCTTAGAAATCATGAACTTCCACAAAATAATATATTTTAGGGAGGGTTTAACTTTGGTTATTTAGCCTTTTGAGAAAAGCTGCCCCTCTGCAAACTGTTCATGGTCATTTCAGGGTCAAAATTCAAGCTAAAATGCACATGGAAAAAATGGGGTGAGGCTCACCACTAAAGGCTCAGAGGTGGCCTCCTATGGGTCTCTCCTAGCCTCTGAAATGAAGGTGCTGCCATCTAAATCTTCTTTACCCTCCTTCGTTAAGCATCCCCTCCCTTTCTCCCCATTCCATCTCCTCCTCTACTAACATTCTCCCTCCATTTTCTCGCTAGCATCTCTATTCTCCTGCACCTTCCTCAACCTTCTCCTCTTGAGTCAGCCTTCTACTCTCCAAAGTCCTGTGGTGACCCTCATCCTCCCTCCTGCTGCATCCCACTTTCTCCAGAACCCTGCTCAGCTACATTTGGCCCCCAACAGTCTCATTAATCATTTCTGCCTGCCTCGTGTTTACCATACTCTCCTATCCAGCCCTTGAGTCCAGGATGTACACTTCTTCCCTGAAGACATCCTGGTTTCAGCTTCTGAAAATAGGGAGAGGTGGCAGCCATATTTGCTAGATGCATCCCTATTTCCACATATAAGCCTCTAGGGAATGAGAGCCATCTTGGCTGACGGCAGCGTGGCACCAGCCTTTTTGAAAGTAATGGAAGCTGGCAGCACTTTGAACAAGTATAATGTTGAAAGTTTTGTAGCTAGAAGTCTGAGATCATGTGAAACTTAAAAAAAATCATGACATTTCTGATAAAATCAAAAGAGTTGGCAACGCAGTACATAACGAGAGCCCATTATAAACCTATCCCACTGTAAGACACATTTCAGATGTTACCATGTAAATAACAGTTGAAAGAAGACAAGCTTCCTACATTTGTATCTCTTCTTTTTTTCTTTTAACATTCTTCCATAGTCTTTAGTAAATCTAGGTACACACTGTATTGCTTCTGTATATATTATAACATCTCCTATTCACTTTACGGTTGTGGTAAAGATACTAAACACTATTTGATACAGCTCAGACTATATAGTAGCATGTATGTATCATTTTCTTGTTTAGCAGGCTACATACTTCTAACATAGACTTTTTCTTGCAATACATTTGTTTCTCAACAGAGAGTTTTTGAATCACGATCTGTGGATTCATATCCTCTGACAACATTTATAATAGGGATACTTTGAGCCATATCTAACATATATAGATAGCTAAATTGGAAAGTTAGCATCTCCCTCTTCAATAGTGCTTCAGCAGATGATGTTCCTCTGGAAGCAAATCATGGAATGAAGATGCAGGAGGATGGGCAATAGCCAAAGCCTTTAATCCTACACAGCAAACAATGCAAACAGACATTTGAACCACGGCTGAGATCTGTCTTCAATAAGCACATTTGTTCCTAGGACAGGATCAGAGTTTTTGGTAATTTTGTCAGTTCTTGGTAAAAACCATTTGATTTTTAGCTTATGGAGATGTTTAAAAAAATGCATTTGTTTAACAGAAAATGTCTTCTTATTTTTCAATTTAATTTTTATGCAAATCCAAAAATTTAAATTTTGAAAAAAAAAAAGATTTTCCACACATTTGTGAAAAACAATTGGCATTTTTGACCCTCTCTAGTCACATGGAAGTTTGCTCTAATTTACACCGTAGTTTAGGGCTCACCCCCTAAAAAAGTATCAGAGTCACTTCTGTCCCAAACCTAATTTCAAACTAACAAAAGAATTCAAAATCTTCACTGCAGTGGTTCAAGCCTGTTGATGAAGTCTTTTTAGTCACAAATCCCAGGAAATAGCCATCATTCAACCTTGATTGGGTTATTTGCCTGATAATTTTCTTCCAGACATACTCTTATTGTTCTTTTTTCCCCAGAGGTCATACATGCATTTGCACTAGCTGGGGAACTCTTCTTCGCCACACTTCTGTCCCATTATTCAGTTCACCCTCTGATGTACAGTCAGCTTAGATAACACTGGCAACTTATCTAAAAGTTCATTCTTTGAAATCCCAGCTACTAGACTCTCTTATGTGTTCTCTTTTGCTACCACCATTGTCACAATGCCTGGCAGTGTGGAAAGGCTTCCATGCTTTTTTCAAGCCTCTGTTCCCTTTGCTTCCTTTGATCCACATAAATTCCTTTTGCTAATGAAATATGAGTACTCCTAGCTTTTAACAACCAGTGTAAGAAAACGGTATGCAAATACAGTTAGCCCCACTCTGCATTGCATCACTTAATGAGCTGATCTTACTTTGCCACTGATCATGTTAAGCTTCGTTGTGCTTCAAAATCTGGTGAAGTGTGGCTTCTACTGGGGTCAGTCAACAAATTTATCCTGCCTAACATCCTGTGGACATTAAAACATCAAAATTTTCTTTTCCTCTTACTTCAGCTGGTTCAAAATAAAGCCAGTTCAGGTGCTGCATGAAGAGACACTAGTAAAGAGTCACAGAAAGGATTATGTTATTGTGACACCAAGCAAGGTTATTTCTTCATTATCAAGCTTCTGCCCAGAACCTTTGGGAGCCCCCTTTAGCCGAGATTCCTGCTAGAATAAAATAAGTGGCACAGATATCTGTACAGAAGCTCTTATTCCAATCACTAGAAAATGTTTTTGCCCTTCAGGGAATTATCACACTCCTCCTTTCCTCCTTCTCATCACCACCATTCAAATAACTGAGCTATTTAAAAATTAAAATGTTTTTTTCAAAGTCTCTCCTTAGCTGAGATCTTTTCCTGGCAAGATCAAGGCTGAAGTCAATTTTTATAGCCAAGTTACCAAATAAACTAAAAATATATGAGTTTACAACGGAAAACCTGAGCAAACGTGCTGCTATAATAATTCTTTTAAGTACACTGAAACTAAGCAATATTAATTAATCAAAAGCAAAGCACTCATTTGAAACATTTTTCAGAGAGATGTACCCATTTAATTTCCTGCCACCCCCATGTGTTATTGTTTTTCTATTTGGTCATTCAATGACTGCAAAACTCACAGAAGTGAAAGTCTGAGGACATTATGCAGAGGCCATACAATTACAAATCTCAACCAAGTGAGCTAATCTGTTGCACAATCTTCCTTTGTTTGCAAGTGCACTTTCCTCTTGATGCCTGTGGCTTTTTTCCCCACCTGTAGGAACTTCATAGGTATTTATATATGGGCTGTACTTTATTTTGAGTACTTGATTTTACTTGAGTACTGATTTAGAAAATGAGCACCAAAGTCAATGACAGTCTGAAGTCACTGTACTGAAGAGCACCTAAAGAACACAGCTTTCAAAACACACAATGGGACAAAGTTGTGGCCGTTGTAAAGCCTCTGAAGTCAGTGAAGTTACTCGAGTGATTAACCTGGTCCATTTAGTTGCCAATGGTTCTCCCTCACCACCTCTAATGGAGCACTTTTAAATAATGGAGTCAATATATTTATTGTATTTCCTTCTTTCAGGCTATATGCATTTACCTGAAAACCATTTCAATTATAAGTGATTGCTCTTTTCTAAGTTACCTAGGTAGTGTGGGTGAAAAAAAAACTATGCATCACGTGAAACCTTAGTTAATGAAAACTATAACCCAGACTCTGAAATATCCACAGGTATGGCACACTGTCAGAGCAGTAAAATTGTAGCTCTACAGTAGTCACACATTTTTTTTTAATCTTTGTCTTCAGCATGGAATAAAAGCACCAGCTTCTGTTCTGATTACAACTTTAAGAATGAATAAACGGCATGCTTCTTTCACTCCTCATTATAGCCTCTGACATAAGAATGAGTTTTTACAGAACTGAATGCCAGAAATGTTCTGATTCTCATTGAATATTCTCATTAATCCAGTCTTAGGATAAAGATTATTATGAAAAAGAATTGTAATGAGAAAGTACATATATTAATTATTTTATTTCTCATGGCAATGTTGGGGTATAACAAGAATGGAAATAGCACTTTTTTTGTTATGACAGTCTCAAGATTTTTACAAGGATAGAAACATATTTTGAATTAATTTATTCTTGTAATAAAACTGTAATAAGAAGGTTAAAAAAACACATTAATTCATTCTTGTGACAGCTATAAGGGTCTAATCCTTTGAACTCCCATGATTATGAAGAGAAGATGAGGATACAGCTTCTTGCTGAACAGGGCCCTGAGGTTTTTTATCAACTACCAAGATGTATTGTCACAGAACATTTTTAGCACTAAAATAAATAGAAAACAGTATAGTTTAAACATAATAGGAAGTTGAAAATGTCATAAAACATGTCAAATCCCATATTATGGCAATTTTTTCATGTGTTTGCATTACTATTTGTTTGAAAAGGACTTTTTCCTTTCCTACAATACCCTTTGTGGACCCAACAGCCATAAACATATTTCATCTCAGAGTGAATGTCACATTTGGTTTACATTTTAGTTTGTCAGCTGTCAGGGAGCATTTGAAGTTCTCCTGGTCACAGAAGCAATTCTGGTTTCTAAATGGAGGGGATATATTATGGAATCTAACAGTTCATGTTACTTTAAAGATGGGGAGACCTGCACAATCAGTTTCGGGCTCACTTCAGAATAAAGTATGTGTGGCTTTCAGGGATAGACCCACTCTTGAAGGTATATAGGCTGGGCACACAGTAAATGTCAGCCTTCTTTGCAACAGGGAAAGAAACTAAAAGCATCTTTCTGCTAGGCAATTGTGGAACCGCTCCATAAGAACACAGCTCCGGGCTTTGTACATTCCACAACTTCCTCTACAAAAATAAAGTCCTCTTCTTTCCTTGCCAAACTTCTGTTACCCCCCTTAGGGGAGCAGGGGATGGAGAACAAGGGACTTCCTACTTGGTCCTCTGCTTTTTATTATAAAGACCCATAGCATTGTTTCAGGATGGAGGCTGCTGAAGGAATCTAATTCCTGATCCATTATCATTGGCGTGGGGGAGGCTGGGTGAGTAGAAGGACACCTCCTTCCTCCCCATCCACTTTTTTGGGGAAAAATCTGTGGATAGGAACCCCCTTCTCACTCACACTGGCCGTGTCTACACTAGGTCCCTTCTTGGAAGGGGGCATGCAAATGACATGGACCAGAGAATATCAATGAGGTGCTTTCATGTATATGCAGCACCTCATTAGCATAATGGCAGCCATGTGAATTTCAAAGCTCTTAATTTCGAAGTGCTGACAGCCTAGATGCAGGCACTATGAAATATGCACCCAACTTTGAAATTCCCTTATTCTCAATTCATTTTCAGAGTACGGGAATTTCAAAGTTGAGCACGCATTTCGAAGTGCCCACATCTAGACTGCCTGTCAGCACTTCAAAGTTAGCAGTTTCAAAATTTGCACTTCTGCCATTATGCTAATGAGGCACTGCATATGCATGGCAGTGCCTGACTGACATTCCCCCGGTCCATGTCATTTCCATGCCCCATTCAAAGAAGGTGGCTAGTGTAGACATAGCCACTGAGTTACAAACTCAACATTAGAAATTGTTGTTTATAAACTGCTTGGAAAACATGACCCCAGTCTCTCACACAATGTGCCTGATTCCCCGTGTTCTGACGCCAGACATCCTTCTGTTTATGCCAGATGGAATGGGGTCAACAGTAGTAGTAATACACTTTGTTAATCTCAGCGTATACCATTACTGATGGGAAGTGACAAAATGTCACAAAATGTGTTATGTATTCAGTAGTGTAATGTGATGATGAGAGTGACAAATGAAACACAGTCCCAATGTGATAATCATATTCCAGTCAAATACCTGCTTAGCCTTTTATTGATCCCACATGCAAAACACACTTTTCTAGGATATATTTGTGGTGAAGAACACTGTATAGGGCCCATGGATAGCTAAACCAATAAAAACAGTTAGCTGCAAAATTCTAGTATTTAATGATAAATATCAGTCCACAAAACCTATCTAGTAGTTAGATATAGTATACACATAGTTTTCCCTAGAACAGTGTTTCTTAAACTTTTTGAGAGCATGGAACACCAAGCGATTTTTATAGGGAAAACCTATGAAAATTTTCTTCAAAAAATTGTCAGACTAAAATAAACAAGCAGCAACAACAAAATGAAGTAAGTTAATCAGACATCATAGCAATGAAGTAGTAACACTGTATCTGGTTTTAATAATAGAAAACATATACCACCAGCGTATGATATCAAAAAAGCATCAGATACTTGTGGCACACCTGCAAGTTGTTCATGGACCACCAATGTTCCATGGAACATAGTTTAAGAAACGCTGCCCTAGAATGTCTTTGTTAAATTGGTCCTTGAATCTCCTTCAGATATTTATTTTGACATATTACTACAGAATCCCTCACACTTTCCTATTTGTGAACAACGGTTTTCTTGCAAATATTGTGCAGTTAGTTTATTTGAGTTGTGCAATCAGGTGTTTTTAGTGCAAACAGAAACATAACATACTTTGTAAAACCATTTAGAGATGAACAGTGCCTTAGAAGTGCTAAGTATTCTTATCCAATGTGCACTCAGAATCTCTCCCTCCTGTAAAACAAGCAGTGATGTAATGAGTCACACATCTGAATAAGATACAAGCAGAAGCCAGTAATACACTACACAGACCCCTATTGTAAAATGACAGTCTATTTAATCCCAGAGTCATGTAAACTCCCTATTTTGTTTCAGGAAGAAGGTTTCTTTTGAAAACATAGTTTATTTTCAAAGGAACCCCATCCACATGGCTGTTTTTACTTTCAAAAAAGGCTCCTCCAAAAGTACAATTGTGCAAGATTATGCAAATTAAGTGTCAGATTTGTAAATCAGTGTTTCATTTGTATTTTCGATCTCCCTCATTTGCATTCCCCTTTCAAAAGTCATAGACATAGACATAGCCTTATTGCATGATTTTGGGTCAGTAATACAGACATCCATTCAGCTAAATACGTGCTTAACATTGTTACCTTTAAGCACGTGTTTATGCACAGTAATTGCTCAAAATGCATGACTTCGAGATGCGCTTAACTCACATTAATGCTCCCCTCAGCCCTGGCTCAAACCCCGCACCCCTGCCACACACAGCCCTAGTTCAACTCCCTGCAGCCCAGCTCGCCCCCACCACGAAGCCCAGCTCCAGCTCATCACCTCCAGTGCGCATGGCCCCAGCTCAACCCCCCAAAGGACCGCGTGGCCCCCACTCAACTCTGTCTTCTGCCCCCCTGCAGCCCTAACCCACCCCAGGCTTAACCTCCTGGCCCCTGACACACAGCCCCAATCCCCCGCCAGGCTTAACCCTCCTCCAAGTACCCCCCTCAACCCCAGGACTTACCTTTCAAAAGGAGCTCCAGGTGCTCCTTCCACTTCCCTGGCTGCAGAATATGCATGCCAGTGGCGAAAAAAGCACCCCCGACTTACACAAAATTTGAGTTATGTGAGGGTGCGTGGGACCGTAACCCTTGCATAACCCATGGGACTACTGTATTGTGAAAAGAAACAGACACTCATGTTTAAATGCTTTGCTCAATTAGGCCATAATCAGTGGGGCCAACAGCTTCACCAGGCCCCAGGTGGTGAGGCCTTTAGGTGGAAGGAGGGAGCCAGCCCTGAGTGCCACCAAGAGAGAGCCATGCCCCTCCCCAAGCCCTCAGCACTGCCAGGCCCTGGGACAACTGCCCTCTTTCTCCAATCCCACTCTGTCAGTAGGCCTGGCTTTAGTTTTTTGGCCTATCCAATGTCCACTGAACTCAATTGATTTTTCTCCTTTAATTTCAGTTGGCACTGACTGGGCCATCTGTGCCTCAGTTCATCATCTGTAAAACGGGTACTATTTTTTTTCTTATCTAATTTTTGTCTACCATTGCTATTAAGACAATTTCACAGGACCTGGTTTTGGTCTCACTAGTTTATGTGCAGCACTTAGCACACCTAGTCCTGATTTCAGATGGGGACCATAGGTACTATTCTGTTATAAGAATGAAAGAAAGAAAGAATAGCAATAAAAAGATAAAAGAGAATAAACGAGACATAACCATTGAATTTTTAAATAATTTTACTTTGAATTCATTCATGCTTATTTGATGGTGTTTTCAAGACAATGCTAGCAAGTTAGCTGACTGGCTGGATGTTCCTCCAGTAAATTTGGAATTTTAGCTAATTGCCATTGAAATCAATGGATGCCTCTAGGGCACCTTAAGCATGTATTACAGTCCATTTGCACAAAATTCAACTTCATCATTGGCAATCAGAGAGGAGACTGGATTCTAAAAAATTTTGCTCCTGCAGTCTGGAAACAACATACGCTTTCCATATGATTCACATGATCAAAATAGGTCCAATATCTAGTTTTAAATATCAAATATTTACAACAAGGAATCAACAGAACAAGAATTATTTGCAGAGACTGCTTGAGCATACTTTCAAGAAAACTACATTTCAAGACCAGCAAACAAGACAGGAGTCATAGAATAAAAAATTTTGTAATAGACAATCCACACTGCTTTGCATCCACTGCAGAATTTTTTTACAATTTCTCCAGTTCTACACACTATCTATAGTCACTGAGCCAGATTCATTCATGGAGTTACTGTACTGACTACTGTGTTAAGTGACTTCAGGGAAGATTCACCAAGAAAGAATTTAGACCCAGTATCTTTTCATATAATCTATAATTAGTAAAAGTATTAAGTGCAAGAATTAAGCAAACTGCTTTCTCACAGTACTGTAGACCTAACTAAGGTGGACCAGAAGTAAGCACAAAAGTCACTAGGGAGCATAAAAAGAAGCTTAGAAAAAGTAGCCAGAGTAGAAGCCACAAAAGATGAGAATTTTTTGTTTAAAAGAAAAGTGGTGTTTTAAATAAAATTTTCAAACTAGAAATTAAAATTTAAAGAATATAAGTGCCTCAGAGAATCTGGCTCTAAAGCATTCCCTTAACAGGACTCAAGCAGGGTTTTTATTTTTTAATGCAAAGAAAGAAAGGATTTGTCATTAAAGTTTAAAAATAATCAAGATAAAAATCCTTTTTGTTTTGTGTGCTGACACTGTTATTAAGTATGATTGTGTTCACTTAGTCAGTGTCTATGAACCAGGAGTTATTTCTTGTGTGTGGCAGAAGTCAGCTCCGAAGCCAAGTTTAGTTACTTTTGGCCTTTTTGAGGCCTATAATTCTTGGATCAGTTATGCTGGACTATACATCTGAGCTATTTGCCATTTTAGCTGCCCTTCAGAATTGCAGTGTTCAAACCAATGATTTGTATATTAGCTGCTGCAGTCTTCTTGGTTCTAGAATTTGTTATAAGTATGGTATTTAAGGTAACTGTATTAAAATGAACTCAATTGGAAGAGGCAGTGCTCTAGGTAACATAATAAACCCAATTAACCCATAATACTAAACATTCTTATATTAATGTTTGTCTGTTTAGTCAGTTAGGGCATGATAAGCCATGGTATAAATCTAACGTGCGCTAGCTTGCCACATACCTGCTGGCCAGAGGTATCCTGCAATGGCACACTATGAGCTTCTTCGAAGCGGGTATGGTAATCAGCCCAAGCAGGGAAAAGCAACGTAGTGCTGCGATGCATATGCAGCACCTCATTAGGCTAATTCTCGCCGCGGCAACTTCGAAGTTAGCAACTTCAAAGCCCAGCATGTCATGTAGCCACAGGCACTTTAAAGTAAGCACACAACTTCAAAGTGAAAATTTTGGGAGGAAGGGCACTTGGAAGTTGCGCAGGCACTTGGAAGTGCATATGCATTGCAGCACCTCATTGCTACTCCCTGCTCGGGCTGATTACCATGCCCCCATTGAAGAAGGGGCCTAGTGTAGACACAGTCTCTGAGTTCCCTAGAGCAGTGTGACATAGACAGTTTACTCCTTAGGCTATCATCCTGTCTGCAAAGGCCTGAGGCAATACATGAATCAATATATACCCCTCTCATCTCCATCCTCCTACTAGGTGGCTCCAGCCCCTAGAGAAGTAGCTTCCAAACTTTTGACTTTTGAGAAAACCTCATGCCCCGCCCCATCTCTTTATCATCATCCAACCCCACTTATTAACAAAAAATCAATTTGCAATTTAAAATAAATACAGAAACATTGTATTAAAAATTTAGTTAAAATTAAAAATAAGCACAAATCTTTTTTCTTGGCCCCTTGTGGGTGCCTGGTTCAGCCCCAGCTGGCCAGCCGCCTAAGCCCTGTGCCAGCCACCAGAGCTGCCTGCACCAGATGCCTGCCTGTCTGAGCCCTGTGCTACCAGAGCCACCTGCCTGAGCTGACCGAGTCCCACACTGCAGTGGACAGCTGCCCACCTGAGCACCATATGCCAGGAACAGCCACCTGCCCAGCTGAGCCCTGCACTGCCAGAGCCACCTGCCCACCAGCCACCTGAGCCCCATGCTGCCTGGGCCAACCAGCCACTCGATCCCCATGAGCTGTGGGCCAACCACCCACCTGAGCCCTGTGCTGCCAGGGCCAGCCACCCACCCACAAGCTGCCTTAGCTGCCCACCCGAGCTGCAGGCCAGCCTCCCCAACTGCCCACCTAAGCCCTGTGCTGCCAGGACCAGCCGCCCACCCACCATCCCAAGCTCCACACTGCTACAGCCAGCCACCTGAGCCCCATGAGCCTCCCACCCAAGTCCCTCCCCTCTCCTAAAGCCAGGCACCACGTGCCCCTGCTCTTACCCCATCCCCATCACCCTCCCACAAGTCAGGCACCCCCAGGTCTGCATCTAACACCATCCTCCTCCTCCTACCCTCCCCCCCAAACCATACTCACTCACCTTTGCAGGAAGCAGCTAGCTCCATGTGGGTCTTCTCTGGCTGTCTGCCTCATATAACAGTTGTACCGGGTCACCCATGCAAAATGGCAGGGGCTGAGAGCCGGAAGCAAGGGCCTACTCTTTCTTGTGCTCCCCCCGGAATTTCTTCATGCTCCCCCGGGGGCACTTCCCCCCAGTTTGGAAAACCATGCTTTAGAGGATCCCCTTTAGCAGAAAAGAGGAAAGTAGCCATTTCCAATTTCCCTTCCTTGCACTCTTCCTGGGATCTCATCTTGACCACAATACATACAGTGCAAGTATAGGGACAATATCTCCAACCATAAAGGAGAAGTGAAGTCAAGTGAGTCTGCCTGAGTAAGCGCCTTTGGAATGGACCCTTAAAAATGCAAGCCCCAACCCACCAGCACCAATTTGATTATTTAGTGAGTGCCTCATAAAATATGTCCACAAATCCTGTAACCATTCCTATGCCAAAAATTATGAGGAAGTGAAAATAATACAGAGGCCAGAGTACTTAATCTCTGAACAAGTTTTAATACACTGTTCTCATGCGTGTTGGTATTTTTCAACAATAAAATTATGCAACTCTCTCATTATAGGTGGAACTACTCACTATAGTGCTACTTATTTTGATGAGGACTTTTTTTTTAATTAAATCGGTGAGTAAATGTGTTATAGTGTACACAGTGCATAACTTTCATAAATTTAGCACACAGGAATTTATTTCAGTAGCTACAGCTCCCAGAAGTTCATCAGTTTTGTTTTGCCTGAGTGTAATTTACCTTTCAACCACCACCATCTTACAGTACAAGTCTTGTATTTAAACACAACTACTACTGTAACTGTACTCACATCATGCTTCTTGGGGGGCGGGGAATGATATTTATTCCAAAGACTTCCAAGCTGTTAAACTGAAATGTAAAAGCATGTTTCTGTACATTTTTAAAGAAATGTTGACATTTTCATAGTACAAGGCTAGTAAAATTATACTTATGTTCATACAACTGCTATTATTTATTAATATAATGATGGAAAATCTTTTTTTAAAACCCAGGACAAGGAAAGGACACTGAAACACTATGGCATTGTATTGCATGATCTCAGATATAGAGGAAAAAAGTAATTTTGTCATCTAATATGAAGTAAATCATTGAAATTCAAAGATGGTTTTGTCCACCAGAGAGAATCAGAAAAGGAAAACAAAATTATTTCAGTTTACACAAATGCAGAGGTCTGGATCTAAATTTGGTCATATCAACAGACTTTCAGAAGAAAGGGCCTGATTCAACAATGTAATTTTGCCTTACTTTGGCTTGTAGAGTTTGAACAGATTTCTGCTAGCATCTTTTTTTAAATAAAATATAGCCTTCAATCCAGACCCCATTAAGGTCATTGATTAAGTGAAAGTAGCCTAGGGTTCTTAAGAATGGCAGCAGATATAAGAGATAAGCCATCCTGTTATATACATACAGCACAATAATTCAAGCCCCAATACTATATGAGCTTCAGAGGTGTGTCTCGAAGTATTTTGGTTTCCTGACACCATTCTGTCTACACTAACTGATTTATGTCATAGTCAGTTGTATACCTTTCTATTTACTATAACTGATTTACTCTATAGTAAATTTTCAAACCATGTTCTGTAGTTTATACCAGTCATGGAATTCTGTCAAAATTGAGTAAATCAAATACCTTTATACAGTATTTTACAAGAAGGAAAACTATTCAAATAAACTAATAGGAATGGGAGCTAAAGCCCTGCATTGAGATTTCTAGTTCCATTAGTGGGGTTGCCAGAGAATTTGCAGTACAAAATGAATCCAACCAGCTCCCATGGATTCTTAAAATTTTAATAAAATAGAAAGCCAGACAGCTTTGTTAGCACATAACTCAAAATAATTGGTGACGGGTTTTTTTCATACTGAAAACCATCTCTTAATAACTTTAAATTCTTTATAAGATATTAATAGGCTTTTTAAAGAGTCAAACTTAAATGTGAGTGGAGAGTAGGAATGAGATGTTTGCAAGTATCAAGCGAATATATGTTAGATGAATTAGAAGTTATTTCTCTTGTTCACCTTCTGCTAATGCATGTCCGTTCCCAGTATCTTCTTAAGATACTTAGCGACTACAGAGATCATGATCGTATAGCTATCAAGAAAGACAGGTATGGAAACAGAAAGACAGACAGAAAAACAAGATTTCATCATTGGGGCTTAACACAAAATATGTGCAGCTAATCGTTAACATTATTGATATTCTCTTCGTGCAAAATTTTCTTCTCCATGTATATCTCCAAACAATTTTCATTTTGAAATTTATTGCAAATACAACCTACAGGTGGAACCTTTCCAGTCTGGCACCCATGGGAACTGACAAGTGCCGAAACAGAGAATTTGCCAAACCATGGGAGGTCAATATTGCCTAGCACCATTACCAACACTTCCACTGCTTAATGGACTCTTAAAAGATATTTGGGGGGTAAATTAGAGATAAATAATAGCTCAGAACACTGAGAGCCAGGACTGGTAGCTGCAAAAAAATTCTATGAAGCCAAGGAAAACTTGGCCACACCATGCTAAATTGCCATCCAACCAACTAAAATCATGCCAGACCACAGATTTTCTGGACAAGAGTATGCCAGACTAAAGAGATTTAACCTGTATTACTCTTCCATATTATCTCTATCCCACAAGTATCTGTGGATTTTTTTTTAAATAGTAGCTCACAAATGTTACCAATATGTTTAGATGGAAAGTAATATAAAAATGTTATTATGGCAACAGCTCCGCCTAATTTCAGATGAAAGGTTGCCATTGGCAAGTTAAAGGAAAAAGTACATGCCAACCAATCCTGCTGTTATACAATGACCTTTTCAAACCATCAGCTGCATTCCTTCCATTGCATCACCCACTATAGTCTCATCTGCCATGCCAAGATATTAAGGCAGAAACACTCTGGCAAGAGCAATGAATAGTTCTTACAATTTCCAACAAGTACCTTGCCGCCAGCCCCACAATCCGCCCACCTGGTTTTGACCTGCTCTGTCATCAGTGATCCCCATTGAACAGGTTCTGGACTGGGCAAGGTCTCTGTGCAGCCAGCTATTACTGCTGGGGGTCTTTTGTGCAGAGGCAGTGCAATTTAGATGATGATGGATGTTTAATGAATATACATTGACCAGGTTCAGCACTGGTCTAGAACAGCTATATCATGCCACTTGACTAGACAACTATACACAGGCTAAATTAGATAGATAGAAATATTCCCCATGTCATCATAGACTTGCAGGAAAAAATCTGTCAACTGTATTGAACTTCCCAAGCATTTCTATATTTGTGGTGTATATAAGAGGCAAGGGGAGGCAACCTCTTGGTGCTCAACCTCTTGACTCTTCCTATCCTGATTCAGACCATTCCTGCAGGTTCCCACAACAGTCTATTGCAGCTTGGTTAGTCTCCCCTATAGTAGATCTAGTAACTTAAAAGTGAAAAGCCTTTCAGTTTGCCTGACCTATGAAGCATACCATTGAACCTGTGAAAGAGTCATTAAGTGGCAATGAAACCATTTGACAGACATGTTCCAACATGGAGGTACATACTACTATCAATTTCTGAATTTAGTGACAGACAGTTGTGCATTACTGTAATATGTCTACACGACCCTATTTTAAAAGTAGCTTTGAATATTTCATTAGTTTGCTGCTGAAGATTATAAAATCAGATCTCTAAAAAAATCCTTGCATAGATTTTCAAATGTACAATCTGAGTATTCAGCATCAGCCTGAAATGTCTGAATCTGCAGACACATTTATTTTTATAAATGTACTCTGCAGAACATCATCCTTACTAAAATGCACACTGTAATTATAATTACTATAAGAAAAAAAAACCTTTGCTTTCAAAGTCTTTTTGTCCATCCCAGCTCTCCCTTCAACCTCTTCTTGGAGCGAGTACTTAAAGGAACAATATCTATTTCCTTCCAGATAGACAGACAAATGAATTTCCCTTCTTTACTTCTCACTGTTTGATGAACTAGTTTTAATAGAACCTGCCACCAAAAGCAAAACCTTAGCAAGATAAAAAATAATTTGTTTCCCTAAAATATTTGGATACATACTATTAACATAAAGGTATGATGAAATTTCATAAACATGTCTATTGTTATGGATAGCATGCTTATTAAATTAGTGTTTCCTTTTTCTAAAAGTAGTGTTCTTTGTTATGAATACCTTATACTGTCCTGACAGAATAATTTAAAATGACGTCTTTGATGCTGTGTGTTAACTATGTAGCAATCTGGAATGATTACTTTCAAGACTTAAGAGTAAATTTAAAATATAAAATCAATTTAGAAATTACCAATGTAATGTTGTATTCAGCAGGTCAGCTGACTTGCCCTTACTACAATTTTTAGCAAATAATCTCTGACAAACTTCAGGATACATTCTGCATGTCCAGTCATCAGAATCTGGCATGCAGTGGAAAACATGCTCCATTTTCTTTAGAAAGAAATTTTAGAAGCGTTTTTTAAAATGTCATTTGCCACATTTGAGTTCAGGGATTTGGCTAGAAGCGGTGTGCAGAGAGGAGTAGAGGGTGGGGCCTGGGCAGATTTGGGGCATGGCCTGGATGAAGCACGGGTGCAGTGTGGGCTGGGCCACCGGCTAGTGAGGTTACCTCCCAAAGCAGCAGCTTCACCCACCATCATGGTTTCACAGAAGCTGGACTTATAGCAGGGATAAGAGTCTCACAAAGCAGAAAATAGTTGGACATCTGATCATTTTACAGAATTAAAAATAATAAGTTTCCAGAAGGCTGCTATAATAGTAATCAAAGAAAAATATTTCTTACATAGGGCCATTCTTAGCTGAATGCAGGGCAGAAGCCTTTCAGAAAGCACTACTGGACTGTGTCTGTGCAGTTTTATGAGAAATAGAACAACTCCACCTGTTCCCTAATTAACTTTAAAACCAAAGTTTCATTGGTGAGAGGTGCTTGGAGACGATCAGCCACTGACTGCTTCTTTCCCAAGGTCAATACCCTGTGATTTCCAGGGACAGTGCTAGAAGTCATTCATATAACTTAGTTAATTATTATACCTTTTAGAGGATGCTGAGTCTTAAAGTAACATATTGCTCAATACACAAAAATGTGACAATGTGTAGTTTTAGTATGTTTTTGCTTTAGTATGTTGGCAAAATATTTTCAATAATTACAGAATGGCAGATAGTCACTACAGAAGGAAGTTATTATTTACAGATTTGTCAACAAATTTGTTCATCTATGTTTTGTAGAAATGATGCCAAACATTTTTTCTTTTCGTAGAAATAGAATTTTGCTTTTTTCATAAAATAGAACTGTGTTTGAGTTTTATAAACTGCTGTAAGAAAGAAATATTGGTTACAGGCTCCCAACAGCTAAAACTGTTTTTAAGAGAAATATTTTGTGCCATATCCAATGAAAGTCTTCCCACAGGACTTTTTTTTTTGAGGAGTTCAGATATTATCAGAGGTGTAAATGTTGTAGCTTAGAATAAAGACACCAACCTTAAAAGAGTAGAATTTGACCAAAAATGCAGCAACTTGTGTACTCAGCAAAACAGACTACAGAGAGCCCATCATGAATTTTAATGTTGATAAATGCAAAGTAATGCATATTGGAAAACATAATCGCAACCATACACATAAATTGATAGGGACTAAATTAGTTGTTACTACTCAAAAGAGAGATTGTGAATAGTTCTCTGAAAGCATCTATTCAATGGGCTTGTCTACACTACCACCTTCCTTCGAAGGAAGGGTAGTAATTAGGGTGTTGGGAGTTTAATAATGAAGTGCTGCCATGCATAGGCAGCACTTCATTAAGCAAATCCCCCCCGCTCCCCCCAACAGCAATTTTGAAGTTTAAAGTTTGAACTACCAGCACGCGTCTGGCTGCGGCGCACCCGCTGGTACTTCAAAGTTGCCCTGGCACTTTGAAATACCAGCGGGTGTGCCATGGCTAGACGCATGCCAGTACTACAATATTGAGTCTGTTCTGGTCTGGCTATGGTCTGAAGAAGTGGGTCTGTCCCACGAAAGCTCACCTAATAAACCATTTTGCTAGTCTTTAAAGTGCTACTTGACTGCTTTTTGTTTTGATAGTGTATAGACTACCACGGCTTCCTCTTTGTTACTTGAATCAAATGTGTGAGGTAACATTCTACTGTGCCTCAGGAGAATTGTGTGGAACAAGGCCCTTACAGTCAAGCTTTGTTGCAATACTCAGTGGCAATCTGGCTGTATTTCCTCATCCCCAAAATACTTGTTCACAAGATTTTCAATTGTCACTCTGTGGCTGTGTCTACACGTGCCCCAAACTTCGAAATGGCCATGCAAATGGCCATTTCGAAGTTTACTAATGAAGCGCTGAAATGCATATTCAGCGCTTCATTAGCATGCGGGCGGCAGCGGCGCTTCGAAATTGACGAGCCTTGCCGCCACGCGGCGCGTCCAGACAGGGGTCCTTTCAAAAAGGAGCCCCGTCTGGACGCGCCGCGCGGCGGCAAGGCTCGTCAATTTCGAAGTGCCGCTGCCACCCGCATGCTAATGAAGCCCTGAATATGCATTTCAGCGCTTCATTAGTAAACTTCAAAATGGCCATTTGCATGGCCATTTCGAAGTTTGGGGCACGTGTAGACACAGCCTGTGTGTGTGAGTGTGAGAGAGAGAAATGGACATGCCAGGTTAGACCAGCAGTCCCTCTAGACAGAATTCTGTCTTCTAACAGTATCCAGTGCCCAATGCTTCAAAGAGATTGAATGGAGCAAGGTAATTATTGAGTGATCCACTGCCTGGCGTCCACTTCCAGCATCTTGGAGTCAGAGTTTTATGGTCATCCAGAACATGATGTTGCCTGCCTATCTTGGCTAATAGCCTTTGATAGGCCTATTCTCCATGAACTTCTCATTCTTCATTGAACCCAGTTATAATTTTGACCTTCACAACATCCCCTGGCAATAAGGGGGATGTGTGAAATATTTCCTTTTACTTATTTTAAACTTGTTGTCTATTAACTTCATTGGGTGATCCCTGGTCCTTGTCTTATGAGATAGACAAACAACACTTCCTATTCACTTTCTCCACACCATTCATGATTTTATAGCGTATCATACCCCCTCTCAGTCATCTCTTTTGCAAGCAGAATAGTCCAAGTCATATTAATCTCTCCTCAGGTGGAACCTGTTCTGTAACCTTAATCATTGCTGAGAATTAAAGGACATTTGATCTGCCTAGCAGAATCCTTAACCCTTCTGTCAATCCTCACAGCATTCTTATGAAATTGCAGTTTGTAATGAGGAACTTACATGGTTTATTCCTAAAATAATTTATGTGAAATATAGTAACGACTATTTCAAGGTTTATTGTCTTCTTCTGCAAGGATAAATATTGACCATCATTTTGCTCCACTAAACATTTTAAAATATAGAGAATTTCTTTACAGTTATTTATCAAACTTAACTTAAAAATAAAATTAATCAGTTTTTGTTTGTTCGACTGAAATTTAGTAAATACAGAGGTTGAAAAAGGCATTAGATGTCTCCCCATTTCTTACAGCTTAGATGCAAGACCACAAATTCAAACAACTATGATTGAATTTAAGAACATGCATGCAGGCAGGCTCACCCACTAAATCTACAGCTTCATTCTGCTTTCAGATCAGTGTTAGGACTCTACACAAAGAGGTCCTCATCCTGCAGCTGGGGCTAAATGGAATGCAATATTTCTTTAGTGAAGTTGCTCCTGATTTCTGTTGATGTAAAATCAGATTTTGGCTCTTATTTTTACTTATTTTACTTATTGCTTTGATATTTTGCACTTTTTTGTTAACATAATACAAACGGTAACAAGATTGTGCATAACTTCGTATACATACTATTCTTAAAGTTATTGGAGGCTTATAGCACACAATGTAACTGCCTTAGAGACATTTTTATTGTGCAATTAAAAAGAATTACTTTTTCTCTAAAAATGATAGAATACATGAAGCTTGTTTACATTTCTATTTAAAAACTAATTAGATTTGTGTGCAGAATATAATATGAAGGAGTCAAAATCTAGCAAATAAATCCTGGTGCGTTCCAAAAAATGGAAATTATATATTCATCTATAACGATTAAGAGTTAAAATCCACTCTGCTGCACCCCATGTTTCAGAAAGAACAGAAGCTTTTGTTTTCCTAAAAAAAACCCAAAACTCTCTTTTCACAGTAAATGCATTAGGACAGAATGGAAAGGGAGAGGGCTTCTACTATGGTGGCACAGAGCCAGAAATTTTGGATTCAATGCATCCATCACAAACCAAAGAGTAAATTAAATCCATGAGCTATGTTTCTGAGAATATTAGTAGTACCAGCAATATAAACAAAAGAGATGGTAAATATGTGAGAGAATTACCTTGTGCAGTAACTGAGGTACTTCAAGACGATACAAAGGTTCACACCAGTAAAAGAAAGAAGACATTTTAGGGAGGAATTTGGGGTATGGGCAAAGTATGATCTTGTCATTGTAAAATATCATACATGGTCATTCTGGCATAAGAGCTCCCATTTCTGTCAGCCTATATGCAGACGTGATGGCTATCGTCTTCATAGATAGGTGAAAGAGTGAGTAGGTTTCCATGAGCTCACATGGTTTTCTTGTGAGTGTCGTTAATATAAGTTTCAGATTCCAGGCTAGCAGTGGTGAATACGTATTTTTCAAGCCCCTGAGGAACTTTTTCATAATGGGGTGTGTAAATAGAGAACAGTCAGTCATCCACTGGTGGGTGCAGTGCTGCAACAGAAGCCAGGTGTACCAGCATGGAGCTAAGTGATAACAGCAACTCTTTGAGATATAATAGATACTGTAGGACATGTGGCTTATCGAATGAGGTTGGAGAAATTTGTTGGGTTTCATACCAGTTAGTGAAATGGAGCCATTTCTGAGCATATGCTGTCCTTGTAGATTACTTGTGGGAATTGGTAAATATTGGCTGTACTGGAGTCAAGCAGCCTCCTCTACTGATGTCAGCCAACAATTAGCCATGCACTATGATGTAGATTGTCAAGACTGGGCATGTGAAGAGTCAAGCCTTTGTTGAGAAGCAGGTAGGAGACTGGAGGGAATTGCCAAGGAGGCACTGTCGCCGTCTTCGGTAGATAAGGATACCAGGTTCGTCTCGGCCACTTTGGTTCTATTAGTATTACGTTGGCCTTGTCTTCTTTTATTTTGAGGAGTGCTCCTTGTATGAGAGGTAACGGTGGAAAGACATACATTTTGGGAGCATTCCAGGTTATTGAAAATGCATCTCCTAGAGATTGTGGTCCCAGAGCTGCTCTGGAACAGTTGGTTGGGCATTTGGTTTTGTTGCTGGTGGCAAATAGGTCTATGCTGGGGGATTCCCATCATTTGCACCATTCCCACAGCCACATTGCCTCTATACATAGTGGGTAGGATCATGCTTTGCCCTGTCTTTTTATAAAACACAGTTGTCATACTGTCTGTTAAAATCTGTATTGCTCTGTTTGCTATGAAGTGCAAGAACTGTTGGCAAGCTCTGTGAATTGCTGTGCATTCTAGAACGTTGATGTGTAACCTGGATTCCTTGTGAGACCATTGGCCTTCAGTGGTGTGTTTTGCAAGGTGAGCATTCCATTCTGTGAAGGACGCATCTATTGTAATTGCACATGTAGATGTTTTTTTAGAAATGTTACTCCACTATGTAAGTTGTTGGGTATTGTCCACCAAGAGAGTGACTCCTTGATCTTGAGTGCTACTGCTTGTGTGGTGAAATTGGGATTTGAATACTGTGTGCAGCCACATTTGAAGGGGTCTCATGCAAAGGTGAGCATATTGGACTACAAATGTTTCAGCAGCCATTTGGCCAAGAGGCTGAAGATGGGATTTGCTGTTATCTAGGGACTGTGAACTAGACTGTCAATGTCTGTACTCTTTGTGGTGGTAGAGTGGCTGTGGCTGTTGTACAGTCCATGTAGGGCCCTATGAACTACAACCTTTGAGTTGGGGTCAATGTGTATTTTTGAAGACTGAGCTGGAGTCTAAGCTTATCAAAGAGAATTCTGGCTACAGCAGCTGCATTTTCTGTGGCTGTACAGGAAGGCAATCATCAAGATATGGAAAAAAAGGTTATTTGCATAGGTATGTCACCACCACCACCTTGAAATATATTTGACGCACAGTGGATAAACCAAATGGGAGTACAATATATTGAAAATGTTGTTTGCATATTGCAAATCATGGAAATCATCTGTGTGCAGGGTATAATGCAACATGACAGTAAGAATCTTGGAGGTCAAGAGTAGCCAGCCAATCTCACTTCTCCAGGGCAGGAATGATTGTGGCAAGAGTCACCATTCTGAAATGAGGAGTGTGGATACAGTGATTGAGATTGCACAGGTTGAGGACAGGTCTCCACCCTCCTGACTTTTTGGATGTAAGGAATTACTGGAAGTAGAAACCTTTTCCCCTGTGTTCTTTTGGGACAGCTTCTACAGCTCCTAGTTATATTAGATGCTGAAGCTCCTTAGTGAAGGCCTCCTTAGTGAGGGCCTCCTCATGAGATGGGTCCCTGTGGTGATGTTCCATATATGGCAGAAGTGTGCCAGCCTGTTTCCAAATGGCATCTTTGGTTGTGAATGCTGCCCTGGGGATTTGGGAGCTGAGCTTCCCTCAACCAACCCTTCCAAAGCTCTGTCTTGAGATAGAAGGATGAGATGGTGTAGAGTGGTCTATTTGTTGATGTTGCCTGTATTGTCTAAGTGCCTCTGTGGTTGTGTGAATGGTATAGGTTTGTACCTTTGACTGAAGTATCTCCCTTTTTTTTGTTGCGTACAGGGATATTCTGGGATGCATTAGCAGGTGTGTTGTGAACAAGACACGAGAAATCATTCTACCACTCTACTCTGCGCTGGTTAGACCTCAGCTGGAATATTGTGTCCAGTTCTGGGCACCCCAATTCAAGAAAGATGTGGAGAAATTAGAGAAGGTCCAGAGAAGAGCAACTAGAATGATAAAAGGTCTGGAGAACATGACTTATGAAGAAAGGCTGAAAGAATTGGGCTTGTTTAGCTTGGAAAAAAGAAGATTGAGGGGGGACATGATAGCGGTTTTCAGATATCTTAAAGGGTATCATAAGGAGGAGGGAGAAAACTTGTTCTTCTTGGCCTCTGAGGAGAGAACAAGAGGCAATGGACTTAAACTGCAGCAAGGGAAGTTTAGGTTGGACATTAGGAAAAAGTTCCTAACTGTCAGGGTGGTCAAGTACTGGAATAAGTTGCCAAGGGAGGTTGTAGAATCTCCCTCGCTGGAGATATTTAAGAACAGATTAGATAGATGTCTATCAGGGATGGTATAGATAGTGGTCGGTCCTGCCGTCGGGGCAGGGGACTGGACTCGATGGCCTCTCGAGGCCCCTTCCAGTCCTAGTGGTCTATGATTCTATGATTCTATATGTATCCCTAGTATTTTGAGGGTAGATTGGGACTCTTTTAAGGTATGGAGTTCAGCATCAGTGGACTCGACGAAAAGTCTGGAACCCTCAAAGGGAAGGTCATTGACTGTGGCCTGCATCTCTTTTGGGAAGGTAGAAAATTGCAGCCATGATGCTCTCCTCCTGTCTACTGACATAGAAATGGACCGACAGTGCCTGCTCAGTCTAGAAAAGCTTGTAGTGCTATTCATATTAATGCTTCCTCACCAAGATTATGCTTAAATTGGTCTGTATTTGTATCAGGCAGCTGCTCGATGAAGTCCATCATGTGAGTAAAGAGGTTGTGTTTATATTTTGCCAATGGGGCAATATAGTTGGCAATATGTGATTGGAGGGTGGCTGAGGAATAGGTCTTCCTCCTAATAATAGGGCTCATTTTTTTCCAGCCTGTGTCACATAGCATGGTGCAAGCAGAGTGCTGATGGCCTCTACAGTTAATGGTGTCAACCAACAGAGAATCTGGGACAGGATGAGTAATAAGAAAGTCTGTTCCCTGAGGTGCCACATAACACTTCTTGTCAGATCTTTTGCAAGTGGATGGTTTAGTGGCTGGAGTTTGCCATATGTGCCTAGCCAGATCCATTATGGCCAGGTTCATAGGGACTGCCAGTTTAGCCGTGGGGGGGTAGGGATGCAGAATGTCACTTAAGGCACAATGGGCTTCAGGTAGGTTTAGGAGGAGGATTTCTAAAGAGTGTGCCACTCCTTTGTGTAACTTCTGAAAAGATTTAAACTATCCCCTGCTGTGAGTGGTGGAAGCATTGTATCATCCAGTGATGAGGACAGTAGATGTGTCAGAGGTGGGGATTCTAGTGTTGACACCTCTGCCAGAATATCTGAGCACTCCTCCTCATCAAGGCATGGAGACAGAGACGGAGACAGAGACAGAATGTGTGAGATCTCAGTAGATGTGGCATGGATGGCATTAGGTATGGTTGCTATACCTGGTATGCTGCCCAAGGACCCCAGTAAGGCCAGTTCAGAGGTACCAGCATCAGTAATGGTAGCCACTGTGGGGGTTGCCACTGTGGTGGCTGTTATGAAGTCTTGGGAGAGGAATGATGCACAGTGTCACAAGCAACTAGGTTGGAGGGTGCCCAGTACCTCATAGTTTAGTGTCTTAGATTTTCTCTGATCTGTATTAACCTATGTAGTGAGTTACAAATGTGAATTAAAATGTGTAGCAAGTAGTTACACATTGAGTCATAAGCACATAAACTTTAAATTCCCTTTTAAAAAACTGTCACATCAGAAAGATATTAAGGGCCTGATCTAAGCCTTTATATTGACTAAAATGGGAGCTGGGGCAGGCCACCATTTTGATAAGGAACATGATATCTCCTATGCCAAGCTGTAAGATCTCTGGTTTACAGAGTTTCTAATGGTGCATAGGCCTAACTTCAGTCTTTAGGAACCTGCCATTCAGTTCAACGGTGCACTGCAAAATTAAACTTGTCCAGACGACTCCAGAGGATTTTCCAGAAATTCAAAAACAAAAACAAAACTGAGTCACTTCTGCGAGTCAGCATGAGCGAAAGCCTACTTCCCCCAGTGAAGAAAAAGCTATTGCGGAGGTCTCTTGGCACCAACAAAGATGACTACTTTTTCTTTTTTAACTGATTCAATTCACATTTTTATTTAGGCTTCACACTTTTTCTGGGGCCTCTGGGCTCCTGTCCAGGCCAAGATACTCTACGATTAACTTTGATTTTCAGAGGTAAATGATCTGTTGTTTTCAGACAAGTGAAAGGATTGGGGAAGGAGGCAGCTGAGTGAATTTTCGATTTGGCTTCTGAGCCCCTGACGTTGTACACACTAATGCAATGTGAAGTAGCACGTCTAAATAGCCTGTCAAACTTTTTTGATGTTAGCAAACCCACAGATGGGATTCATTTCCACACTGTTCAAAAAACGTAAACGATACAAGGACATTAAAGAGCATTAAACTACTTGATGACATTTTGGTCACATTAATGAAAAGTGGCGTTTATAAACTAAGAAAAAAATAAGGGGAAGAGAAGGGAAACAAGAAGTGGGAAAGGAATTAAAATCAGTCAAACCCCGAAGGGACTTGGGCAGTTTCTGGACATTATCAAAGAAATTAGGACTTTAAAATGAAATAGCCCCCCAAATGAACTTTGTATGTGTGCATATATTTGGGAAAGCCCCTGGCTGGCCAGCACGTCCTGAGGAACCAGATGAACTGTCCACTTAGGGGCACATTCTGATCCATTTGCTCCTGTTGAACAGTATCTCTCCCCACACAGAATCCCATTGAAGTCAGTGAACAAGACACCTAATTTCAGCCATCGGGATCAGTCCTGATCAGGTAGGGCATGAACCAAGGCTGAAGAAAATCTAAAGAAAGACTTCGAAATGACTTTAGTGGGCAGTTCAGTACTGGTTTTACCATATTAGCCAAAAATGTGATCGCTCAGAGCAGCAAGATTTTCAGGCCCTGTCATGCTGCCTTTACACCAGTTGGGATTATTCTTGAGTAAAACTGCCAGACTGGGCTATGTCTGTGTAACTACCACATAGGGACAGACTTTTGCTGGTTTGCTTACTGGGGCAGCAGAGACCCTGGAGCTGGCTGTGCCAGGACCCCAGGTTTGCTAGGAAGAAGTAGACAGGAGACAAGCTGTTCTGGCTACACTACTGCCACTAACAGCAGCAGCATATTTTCCCCAGCATTTGTGGTTACATTAATTGTTAATGACAAAGGCAACCTTCACTCTGTGTGGTTTCCTGCCTATATTTGGATCCTTTACAAGGCCTCTTTCCCCTCGCCCCCTCCTCTGTCCCTGATAGAAAATGCAATCTGAGATGTGCGAAAAAACAGTGTGCATATTGTCGTTTAATTGGCCCCTCACTCGGGTGCATCGGGCCTCAGCGCGTGTGCTGTAGGGTGTCTGCTCCACAACAGGAAAGAATAAACCCAGACTCAAATCATAGGAAATTCATCAAATATGCTTCTTAGAGTTCTGTCTTTCAAGGTCTGTTTCCCTGCCATATGATCTCTATAAACCAAATTACTGCTGGCCTGAGTACAAGACTGGAGGCGCCTGGGGCTAACATATAATGAATGCCAAATGCATGTGACAATAGACTGATCATGGAGAAGAATGGAAATTTTTTAAGTAGCTCTTTTATTTCATTTATAAAAAGGAAACTGACTACACTTAATACATTTAAAAGGAGCCAATCGTTTCCCTTCAGTTCCAGACCTGTGTAACAAACCTTTTATATCAACCCCATTAAACCACTAGGACAGAAGACCTTTTGCAATGAGACTGAATAGGGTACAAACTAAAAATAAAACAACAAAACTACAAAGCTCATTTTAGGTTGGGAGGAACAGATGCATTATTGAATTAGTTCTATTTTTCCTTATGTAAGCCTTTGTAAAAAGATCACTCCTTTTACTAAATGCATTAAGAGGCTATATATCTTTCACTGGAATTCTTCATCTCAGAATCAGTGATTCTAAAGAAAAAGAAAAAGAAATCTCCTTCAAGGCTAGATTGATATGTGGTGAATTATTTTCTTAATTTTGTGAAATAAGCAGTCAATCTGGAATTTTTTTTACCCTGTATTTGCCTAGTTAAATAAATAATCTAACAACTTCAAACATTGCTATTACAGGATCACAGGAAATGTAAAATCTCCAGAAGAAAAAATATTACACTCCCAACTGTATCCAGAGAAGTAATTAATATAGCTTTTTACGTATTACAAAATATTGCACTTAGAACTGCAAGTCAACAAACGGACCATCTATAACCTATAACTGCTTCCATATTCACAGGCATCAGCAATCTTAGTTACAAAAAATAATAATAGGTATGTATTAATGGATCATAGTTTGTCCTTTGGGGAGTATATTTTTTAAAGGACCAAACCAACTATAATAGTTACTTTAAAATCTCTAAATGCTGTAATTGTTTTATATGAATTACAGTGCTAGTATTAATTAATGATGAATGTTTTGTATATGTAAGCATTTGATTAATACAGTGAAAGCAAAAAGCGCCTGCTTTTTAAGTTGACATTTTAAAAAAATGCTGCTGTTTGAACGTTTGGAACTGGTTAAATACAAGATTATTTTAACCACTTTTCAGTGAGGACATGAAATATAGCCCATGAGGTCACGCAGCTCTGCAGAAGGATTTTTTTCTTCTCTCCATATTTTTTGTTTTAGGTTAGAAAGAAGAAAAAGCATAATTTCAGGAATACCTCTTTTGACATATTTTAGTCAAAATGTCTTTCAGGGATATACACTTATCCCTGTTGAAAGCACCCGTAGAAGTGTTAACTTGCAACAACCCTACTGCTCCAACTGAAAAGTGATGGGTGTGCTGAATGCACCAGGAAAATGCAAATAGGCCCAACTATTGATCCTGCAAGTTGTTCCATGAGGAAGTAGCTCTGTGCCCATGTGGAACAATTTGCAGGATTGGGGCCATAATTTGGAAAACTAGAAATGGTACTCAGTTTATTATAACATAGCACAGCAGTCTGACTGATCTCTAAGTAAGCATAGGACAGCATTGTGTACATGGACCATACTGAGTGTTCATGTCCATGTAAATAAGGAGTAAGTGCTTCACCTAAATCAATGGCTGCACTTAAACTACAGTGATCTTTCAAATGAAGATCTTCCTTCAGAGAGTGTCAACACACAAAAAAGCAGATCAAAAGAGCAATCTGCTCTTTCAAAAGATCATCCACACAGCCCCCACTCTTTCAAAAGAACAGCCCAACTATCGAAAAATACGGCACCATGAGGACGGCTCTTTTGAACAAAGGGCCCCCAGAGCACCCACACCAACTTTTTTCTAAAAGAATCTTTCAGAAAAAAGGCTCTCTTCTTCATTTGTGAGAGGAAGAGGGCCTCTGAAGGAAGCTCCACTTTCTTTCAAAAGGAATTTGAAAGAATGCATTTTGTGTGTGGAAGCTCAGCTTTTTCTTTCAGAAGAGGGCCTGATTTTCCAAAAGGACTTGCTAGTGTAGATGCAGACAGTGGAATTAACTTTTATAAAACTGGCATGAAAGAGATCAGAATCAGGGCCAAGATCATTGGCTATGTCTAGAATACAGCAATTTGTTGACAGAAGTTTTTGTCAGAAGATAAAACTTCTGTCAACAGATTATGGCTAAATTGCCAAGCATATCACAAAAGTGGTCCGCTCTATTGAGAGAGAGAGTGGCCGGACTGCCCAGCTGTTCTCTTGGCAAAACACCCAACCAGAAGCACAGCAGACAGGGCTGCCCATGTCCCAGAGGTCATGTCTGTTGACAGAGGGCCCCGTGGAACTTCCAGATGGGCTTTCTGTTGACAGATCTCTGTCAATAGAGGTACCATACCTCATGGGGAGCAGGATAAGACTGTCAACAAAAGTGCTGCATTCTGTCAATTTACCGTCGACAGAACACCTTGGGAATCTGCATACTTCCTGGGTTTTGTCAACAAAACGCCAATTTTGCAGACAAAACCCTCTAGTGTAGACATAGCCAGTATCTGCAGAGTTTTATAAATGCTGATATACAAGATGCTCTGTACTAAAGTCTGGCTTGTGAAATCTTAAAGGAAAAGCAACATTTTTTTTTCTAAAATAGTTTGTCTTTATATTCAAGGTACACAAGTGTAAAGATCAATTCAAATTTAGTTTCAGTCACTTGCTCCATCTTTGATAACTCAAAAATGGCATTCACCAGAAAAAATAAACTTGCAAGGCATTAGTTCATATATAATATTTGTCAAATGTTTAATTTTCCAGAATGATTTTTCTACAGATGTACCTATAAGGCATGGATGCCAACAAATGTATTTACATGGATGACTAATGGTTCTGGATTATACTAGTAGGCATTATGATCTTCTGAATCAAAAACTCCCTTTTTTTAAAAGGTTGTTTAACACCAAAAATACACTTTAAAATACTAGATATACAGTTATGGTATATGATGTTCATCAGTGTAACGAGAGAGCAGTATTTTATGATGGAAAGTTATATGCAAGCTGATTTGAGTTCACACACCTATCAGCCTAGCATTTGCACAGCTTTGTTTCTTTTCCCCAAAGCACTTGTCTAGTCCATTTGAAAACATTAATGGTTAAAGTTTCTGTTGCAGTGTCCACTAGTTTGTTCTATGCATTAATTACCCTCTGCATGAAGATTTTTTTTAAGTCTCTTAATGCCTGACCACTTCATAGCTTCAGTTTATGATGTCTTGTTTTCAGCCTGTTAGCCTTCTGAACAGATTTATGCAGAAATTAACCCCAATCACCCAGTTTAGGAAGTTCAAGATGCAAGCCATTTCTGTATCTGCTGACTGTCTTTACTGCAATGAACCTAAGCCCATGTCTATGAAGGTTGACGATTCAGATCTGGAAATATTAAAATGATCCAGCACACTTTAGTGACATACTGAATTATCATGACTTATTCATTTAAATGTCCAAATAACAGAATTTACCACTGTCAAGGATGAAACTTGAAGTCCTCTGCTTCTGGTTGCTCCAAGTCCTGGACAGGGTGGAAGATTGTAGTAAGGATATCACTCACCCTGTTTAGGTAATGAGAGATTTGATTGGATCCCCAAGATGCTAAACTGCTTAAGTATGAAAGGGTGAGTCAATATTGGGTTAAGCCCCTCAGCCCCATGCACACTTTGCTATTGGCCAGTGTAGCCAGAAAACGTCTCCCCCATTACAGACCAGTTTTGCCTCCCCTCTAAGGTGCCTCAGAGCACACCGGGCACCAAATAGCAGCAAACAGCACAGTCTTTGATGCCTTCCTAAGGGGGCCCAGATGTGCTGACTCATCATGACCCTGAGGAACTGAAAACACAGATAAGAGGGCTAGCAGGCTAGCCGTTAACAAAGGGACCTCGAAAACTGCCTCCGGCTGGTACTGATAAGTGATGCACCCACACAGCCATCCCAGGAGAGAAATCCCCGCCCAAGTAAAAGAATGTCCTGTACTCCTAAATTACTTATCTATTTCTCTTACAAGTGCAAATTAAGCAGAAACCACCCTTGCAAGAACTGGCGTCACAAAGACAGACCAGTACGATCTGGCACCATAGATAAGAAAGAGAATACGTGACCAAGGGGTATAAAGATGGGCCCAGCAGCACACTAACTCTGAGTGCATCTCCACCAACTACCTGCTGGTCGGGTCAGGTGATTGCTTCCCGAGGTCCACAACTGGGGACGCCCAACCTCATATTTGGTCTTTCTGCAGAATTGAGCGACCGATCCTGGCTTGGCTACGCTGGTATCGAGAGACGCAAGGAGGGTAAGAAGCACCCACATTAAGGTCTCCTTTCTCTAGTGCACATATTTGAGAATTAGAGCTCTATAAGTTGATGTTGTTTGTCTGTAACGTAACCTGTTAACACCTGTACTTTGCTAGCATATAAGAAGTAGACAATAGCCTTTTGTAATCACACGCTTGAAACTGTAGCTTAATAAACCTGTAACTAGTTAAGCATTTGAACCTGACTGTTGCTTCTCTTTGTTACTGTGACACAGCCAGCACAATCAAAAGAACCTTATAGCTATTTGGCTATACCAGCCTGGCCACTGGTGAGAGTGCTGAGAACCTAGCGTAGAGTCGTGCCGCCTCCATGGGGCAGACTCCTGGGGCGCCCATCAGTCAATCCTGGCTGCCCACTGCGAAGGGACAGTTTGTCCTAGCAGTTAAAGTCTCGGGTGTGGAAAGGCTCTTAGTACTACCATTGGGGCACCCATCAGTCAATCTTGGCTGCCCGCTGCGAAGGAGCTTCCCACTCTAGCGGTTAAAGACTCGGATGGTAACAAGGGCATAGTTGGTACCTCACCGCACATTACCCAGCCACGGGCTAACAGCCAGTCACAGAAAATGGGAGCCAACTGACTTCTTGCTCTGAACCATCACTAACTTAAAAAATTGCCTGGGTATTGACTAGGTCACTCTTATGTACATCATTTGATTCCTGCAAAGAATTCCAATAGATTGGTGAACCATGACTTTCCTTTACAAAAGCCTCTTCCTGTTTCTAATGTTCTTAAACATTACCTTCCTCCTCCCCATCTTTAGCAAGTTTCTTCTCAAATTGTTTCATGGCTGCTTTACTTTACTTTCATATTTTAATTGCCCAAATTTGTGCTCCATCCTGTTTTCCTCATTCAGATTTGACTTCCAAGTCTAAAGTATGCTTTTAACTCTTACTCTCCATTTGCTTTACCACATACTAACATGGGTTCCATTCCCTGTTCTGCCAGATTTTCTGTATGACTTGAAGCTAGATACTTGAAGAGGTCTGACACTCAGCACTCCTGTGCCTAACTTTAGATGCTCTGTCTAAAGTAATCGGACCAAAGAGAGAGACTGTGAGAATGATTCTAAAGCCCAGTGGTCAGGCAAAAGGAAAAGCCAGATTTTGGTCCCTGAGTCCCTATATATTTAAGTATACCATACAAACTGGAACAGTTTCTACAAGTAAGAATATCCTTATAGTCATGTGTTTAGAGCAATGGAAAATCTGAGTTCAAGTTACTACTCAGACTCAGGTAGAATGGGGATTTGACTCAAGGGCTCCCATCTTCTGAGCGAGCACGCTAACTCATGGGCTACCACAGGAACAGCAACATAAACAATTTTTCTGCAAAAGGCATGATCTGTTTTAGGCACCTAAATGCAGGAGTGGATTCCTGGCTGTAAACCCTAAGCAAAGACAGGCTGCTCCTTCCAGCTCAGAGTTAGGCACATGTAAACATAACCAAGCTAGCTTTAAACTAGCTAGCTTGAATAACACTAGCGGTGAAGCCATGGCACATGGGCAGCAGCAGGAGCTGAACAAGCCTTCAGGACTGGTTATATATTCCAGCAGCTAGCCTGTGCTGCCATAGCTGCACTAATACTATTTATTATTGGAGCTAGCTAGATCAAAGCACCCTTATGTATGTCTATGTGGCTGCAGTCGCACCTCTGATTACACTGTAGACATGCCCTGTAATTTTGAATCTTCAACGAAAGATTACCCCAGTGCCAATAAAATGGAAAGAGAAGAGCATCAACATTCCTGCCATCATCATTCCTCCCTATCCACAAATGCAAAAGTAAACTATTTTGAGAAAGAAATAAAAGGAAACCGAGGACTTGTGCAAGAAAAATTCTGCATATTCTGTTTAATATTATCTGTATTATAGGAGGATTGAGGCTCCAACTGAGAGAGGGGAACCATCCTAATTGGTGCTTAAAGATAAATAGCAAGAGACAGTCTCTGCCCTAAAACGATGATAAATTGATAAAACAAACAAAGCAATTAGAAGTGTTCTAAGATATTTAAAAAAACACAATAACAGGGACAAATCTATGTGCAAAAATAGAGTATCAACACACACAAAAACTCATCATGGATAGGTATCTATCCTGAGCAATATATGGTTAATGAGGGGAATGCTTGTGAAACCCATACTGCCTCACCAGAATAGATCTAAAAGACAAGTGTATAAAATAACACACACACACACTCACTCACTCACTCCCCATCCTGTGTTGTGTTACATATTATGTTCAGGTTCAAACTCTCTAGTCTGGCACCCTTGGGACCAGACTGGTGCTGGATGAGAGAATTTGGTGGACCATGGAAGGTCAATATTGTCTAGTACATTACCAACATTTGCACTACTTACTGGGCTCTTAGAAGACATTAAGGGATAGATTAGAACTAAATAGCAGCACAGAATACTGGGGGCCAGGACTGGTGGCTGTAGACAAATTTTATGGGAGCACAGGAAACTTGGCCACACCTATGATGAGTGGTCATACAGCTAACTAAAATTATGCTGGATTATGGATGTTGCCAGACGAGAGAGTTCTGGATTAGAGAGGTTCAACCTGTAGCTCTTCCTTCTGTCAAAGCACAGACACCTGTTGTTTTAGCTAAATATGAAGTCTATATTGCTTTAACATGGCCTGTAAAATATAATCTGTAAGCACTCAGAAAATTGGTTCTCCATTTTAAAGAATAAGTGCTGTAAATCTGGGGAGGATATTTACATAATATACAAGTTGACTCTTATTCTTAAATAACAATGGAATGCAACCTTAACTATACAGTGGCAATAAAAGCCTCAAAAATATATTGACTAATCATATAATATTACTAGCAAAAGTCAAAAGAGAATATTGTTGACATGCTTGCTAATTTAGAGTCAGTGCACTTAAACAATATTGTAGTTATTTCCTATCATAATTCCATGGAAAAAAAAACTTGTCTTTCAGGTACTAATTTCCACTATATGAAAAAGTCAGCAAATGTATTAATATTTGAAAGATAACTACTGAAATAACTATTGCAAAAGTATATTGCAGGAATCCATGAAGCAAAGAACATGCCAAAATATAAATAAGAAGAAAGAAAGAGAGACAGAGATCGAGAGAGAGAGAAGATTCCATTCTCTGTGGAGTTAAAGGGTTACACAAAGAACCTACTGAGAGTCAACAAATACTGCAACAGAGCCAAAGAACATAGTTGAACATGTGTGTGCCTTGTTTATGTGAGCTTTTCCAGGGAATGTTTTTCATAAGAGTGCAGTACTATTTAAACATATAAATATAATTAGGAAGGCTCAGTCACTGTGTTTCTGGGGGTATGTGTTGGCTGCAGTATGTTCAGGAATTTATGCTGCTACTGAAGGAAGAATCATTCCTGGCCTGAGGCAAATGAGATTTAGATCTCCTACTAGAGTTGATGACTTCATTTTAGCAAGGTTCTTTTCCCCCTCCTGTATGCAGTAGGTCACATGTAAACTGCTGTGTGAATGTATAAATATCATTTTGTATGATGTGAACGTAACCATGATGCTCATAGTTGCAAGGCAAGATAATGGAAATATTGTAGTAAAGGTTAAATGGTTGAATAAAGTGCATTGGCCCCAAAATATTAGAGAAACAAAGCAAGTGAGGAATCTTTTATTGAACAAACTTCTGTTGGTGAGAGAAACAAGCTTACGGAAAAGCTTGTCTTTCACAGCCACCTTGTCTTACTAAGGTTAAAAGGTGTCTCACTATAAAAAGAAAGGGCCTCCAAAGGAAACTGATGCGTTCTACAGTAGAATTCACGTTATGTGACTGATCTTTAATCAAAGAAAAGTGTAGCAGCAATAATAGTCATATATGAAATCACTATCCATCTTGCAAGCTCTTCAGAACAAGATCTGGTTTTTAGTTTTCCATACACCTTTGCACCGTGGGGCCCTGAACCCTGTTGGAGCTTATGGCTACCATAATGTAAATAAAAAAGTAAATTATTGCAACAACAACAACTTTCAGAGAGGAAGGAGGCTTTTCTCAGTGCATCTCTTCCCTTTAATAGACAAAATCTTTTTTTATACTAATATTTTCCTTATCTCTTTTAAAACTGCTGACATGAGTTCCTGCTGTTACTCACCATATATACCACTACAAAGCATATATTAAATGAAAGCCTGGCCCCATTCAAGTCAATGACAGTTTTGCCATCAATTTCAGTTGGACTAGGATTCCATCCTTGGTTGTTAAATTCCCTCAGACATCATAGAAATTTGTTGTGCAAGATCCACTTTCGTCCAGATTATTACATTTCAGAGAGCTTGGGAAAGGAGCAGGATCAGTTCCCAGGTCAATTCTGAAACTTGATTCAGTACTCTGCACTGAATTGGCAAGGCTTGTTCTCACGGGGTACTGGCTCACTTGATTTTTTTATCTCAAAAATATCTTTTGTTTTTAACTATAAAATAAAGTCTTTGGGCCAAAGTTTGCTTGCAATAAATCTTGTAAATTCATCTGCATCTGATGAAGCAGGTCTTTGCCCATGAAAGCTTATGCTCCAATAAATCTGTTAGTCTGGAAGATGCCACAGGACTTCTTGTTTTTTCTAAATTCAAAATAACTTTACTCACAATTGCATAACTGGAAACAGGATTACGACATCTTTTGGTTTTACTCTTTGTCTTTTGTTTGAAGGAAGCTTACACAGATTGAGATGCGGCACACTGGAATCTGAAACTGTTCTCTTTTATATCCTTACCTTAATCCCTCAAATAACCTGCACAACAGTAAATGAGCTACTCTGTAAAGGCTACATAAATTCATTTAATTTACTGTCATGTTTAAAATATATACACCTTGACCCTTTTTTATAAGAGCAAGCCTTGAAGATATAGCTGCATGCCTGACTGAAAATAGCTGGGCCATTTTCAAACTTTCCTCTCTGAATTTGAGAATCTCAGACTTAAAGATGTCCCACCACAGTTTGCCTGGCCCTGGGGAAAGACTAGCTATTTCATGCAGTGGGCAAATCAGTTAGTGATTTCCTAGACCCTTCCTATTCAGTAGTGTCATATGTATAGCTAAGGGAGGCCACCCACATGGCCCAGTGTTGTGGTCTGGTTGCTCTGCTGGAAAAACGAGTATAAAGTCAGCGTTTTGGCTTCTGCCAATTCATCCAGATGATTTCAATTTGTTAGGATTCCATTTGAATGGTCAGCATTACTTTGACAAAGTCGTGCCAATAGGCAACTCTGTTTCTTCCGCAGCCTGTAAGCACTTCAGTACATTTTGGGAGTAGACAGAGGTACAGTGCTCTTTTACAATCCATTACCCAGATGGCTTCCTAACTGTAGGTCCATTAGACAACTCCCAAATATGCCAGTGTTTATTTTGTGGCTTTTATACAATAAACACTTTCTTGATCTGGGATTCAATTGACTGAGTAAAGGAGAGATTATTACAATAGCCCTACCTTAGGGGGTCATATATCGAGTTCATTTTTAAGTGGAATCTAAGCTACTGCAAATTACTGTAACACATTGCAGTGAACTTGTCCATTAGCAGTCAAATTAGTGAATCCCCAAAAATGGACACTACAGCTTTTACAATCATCTCCAAGGTACTTAAACTGTGTGTGGAAGATAATATTACCAGGGAGGTCATTTTCTTTTTTTAAAACCAGTGTTTGGCAACTGTGACTTTGAGTATGAAAAGACCTCAAGAGTTTAGGAGATTATCTACTGAACACAAAAAAGACAAACATTTAAAATGTGATGCAGTTTTATTATGCAGTAAGAGAGAGGAAATAGTCTTGGCACTTGTTATGATGTTCCTGGTGTTCAGTAAGTTAACCATCAGCAGGAGTCCAACCTCATATTGGCAAGAATCTCATGTTCTCAGAGTTTCCATCTCCTAGCTGCCATTTCATTAGGGGGATGGTGTGTGGAGAACAAATGGGTTCTCTTTCCAGACATTCAGACGGTTGTATAGATTATTAAATCATCAGAGAAACTAAGTGCTTTAAGGCAATTCAGGACTCACACAATGCGCCACATGACATATAAGACATTTCAAAGTGAAGTACTGCATGTACTTGGAAAAGCACACAGAATTGCTGACGTCACTGATTAACTCATTACCTTCAGCAGAAATTCTGATTTTTGGAAAGACACAGATAAGCACCCAGTACTAGCTCCTGGTTTCCTATTCATAGCGAGCAGTTAATGACTTTGGTTTTCCCTCTCTTCCAGTGAAATATTCAGGAATTACTTATAGAGAGGGAGTTGTTTTCACAATGAAATATAATCCACATCAACTAGACGTCATCACTAGACGCGATAACCTCAAAAATGTTCTTCTGACACGCAGCTATCATAGTGCCAACTGTGATACAGATCAGTCGCTAGTTTGCTTCAAACTCAAGGTGAGACCCAAGAAGCTGTACCACTCTAAACCAACTGGAAGGCCCTGCATTGATGCCAGAAAGACGGCAAACTCAGAGAGCACCGAAAAGTTCAGAGTGACCCTCGAGGAGAATCTGCGCAGCAGCCCTGGGGGTGCCGATGTGACATCCAGATGGCAGCATCTGAGGGATACAATTTACAACACGGCCTTGTTGGTGTTTGGAAGAAGAGCCAGAAACACAAATGACTGGTTCGAAGCTAACTCCGATGAGATGAGTCCAGCTATTGAAAAGAAGCACGCTGCACTCCTGGAGTACAAACGCTCACCGAGCCACAGTACCCTGCAAGCACTCAGAGCAGCCAGAAGAACAGTACAGCAGACAGCCAGGTGCTGTGCCAGCAACTACTGGCTCGAGCTATGCAGCAGCATCCAGACCAGTGCTGACTCTGGTAATCTCAGGGGAATGTATGAGGGCATCAAGAAGGCAGCAGGACCCACCTAGAACAAGATGGCACCTCTGAAATCCAAATCTGGTGAAGTCATCACTGACAAAGCCAAACAGATGGAGCGCTGGGTCGAGCACTACTCTGAGCTGTACTCACGCGAGAACATTGTGGTTGATACAGCCCTCGATGCTGTCGAGCTCCTACCAGTAATGGATGAACTGGATCAGGAACCAACTGTGGACGAACTGAAGAAAGTCATCAGCAGCATTACAGCCCCAGGCCAGGATGGTATACCACCAGAGGTAATCAAGTGTGCCACGGACACCCTCCTGGAACCCCTACATGAGCCACTGTGCCTGTGCTGGAGAGAGGGAGAGGTTCCACAGGATATGCGCGACGCTAAAACAGTAACCTTGTATAAGAACAAAGGAGACAGAAGCGACCGCAACAATTACCGTGGAATCTCCCTCCTAAACATCACTGGTAAACCGTTCACTCGCATCCTCCTCGGCAGACTCCAGAAGATTGCTGAGAGGGTGTATCCCAAATCACAGTGCAGATTCCGTGCAGAGAGATCTACTGTTGACATGGTCTTCTCTCTGAGGCAGCTGCAGGAGAAATGCAGGGAGCAGAGGAAGCCACTCTAAATTGCCTTCATCGACCTGACCAATGCCTTCAACTTGGTCAGCAGGGATGGACTGTTCAAACTGCTCCACAAGATAGGCTGTCCACCACGGTTACTCAAGATGATCCAGTCTTTCCACGAAGACATGAGAGGAACCTACCAATAAGACGGCACATTATCGGACGTTTCCAGCACCAGGAGCAGCGTCAAACAAGAATGCGTCCTTGCTCCGACATTGTTCGGGATCTTCTTCGCACTCCTCCTGAAGCATGCCTTTGGATCTTCAACAGAGGGCATCTTTTTGCACACAAAAGATCTGATGGGAAACTGTTTAATCTTGCAAGGCTGAAAGCTAAATCTAAGGTGCGGGAAGTCCTCAGAGATATGCTGTTTGCAGATGACGCTGCTGTAGCGTCACACACAGAAGACCAGATTCAGAAACTGCTGGCTCAGTTCTCCAAAACATGCAAGGACTTCGGGCTTTCCATCAGCCTAAAGAAGACAAACGTACTTGGTCAGGACATTGCTGAACCTCCATCAATCAGCATTGACAACTATACGTTAGAGGTCGTCCACGAGTTCGTATACCTCGGGTCCACCATCACTGACACCCTGTTGTTGGAGACTGAACTAAATAGGAGGATCAGAAAAGCAACCACAACTCTGTCCAGACTCAGCAAGAGAGTGTGGAATAACATCAAGTTGTACACCCACACCAAAATGCAAGTCTACAGAGCCTGCATCCTCAGCACCCTCCTTTACGGCTGTGAGTCTTGGACCCTGTACACCTGCCAAGAAAAGAGGCTGAACATCTTCCACTTGTGCTGCCTCAGGCACATCCTTGGAATATCGTGGAAGGACAGAGTGCCCAACACCGCCATCCTTGAGCAAGCTGGAATCCCAACTATGCACACCCTCCTCAGGCAGTGGTGGCTCCGCTGGCTTAGCCACGTCCACAGGGTGAATGATGGAAGGATCCCAAAAGACATCCTGTATGGTGAGCTAGCCTCTGGCAAAAGACCTCCCGGATGCCCCCAGTTGAGCTACAAAGATGTCTGCAAGAGGGACCTCAGGGAGGTAGACATCGAGCCAGACAGCTGTGAGGAGCTGGCAGACAATCGCAGCAGATGGAGGCAGGAACTACACAAGGGCCTTCAGAAGGGTGAGATGAGGATCAGACAGCTAGCAGAAGAGAAGCGAGACCACAGAAAGCACAGTAAGGACCTGCCAGACACCCATTACGCATGCAACAGATGCAGCAAGGACCATCACTCTCATGTGGGCCTTCACAGTCACAGTCGACACTGCAAATGATGATTCCAAATGGAACTACGAAGGGCGCGATCCATAGTCTACATAGACTGAAGGATGCCTACCACTATAATCCACAAAACAAGTGTCTGGATCAAGAGATGGACCATGTCATGGCACTTCGGTGTAAGTGAGCAGTGGCGCGGGGGGCAGGGAGTTAATGGCTTCCCAATCGGTAGGCATACATTCTTTGCTGACTTAAATAAATTTGTGTGTTTCCCAGGCCAACCCAGAATCTTACATTTACCCGAATGCTAAATTCTCAAAATATTTTATAGACCTGAGTGAAGCAATATTCGAAGGAAGTTAATAAAACTCTGACGCGTAATACTGAACACCCTAGAGATAACAGACCCTGTTATACAGGACATTAGTTATAATGGACGTCCATTACCCCTCACCCCAAGAAAGTACTGTACAAGACTCACCAGAGCAGCCACCAGGTCCTCCAGTGGCTCAGACCTCTACAGCCACAGGGTCCCCAGCTGTGCCAGAGCTGCCACCCCTGCCTTGTTTGCCCCACCCCATGGCTCGGACTTCCACAGCCGAGGGGTCCCGGGCCACAGCTGGAACTGCCATCACCAGTGTGTCATCTCCACCTCCAGAAGATCTAGAGAAGTTATTATTTCCTTCTACTTGGCATGGGCGAGGCCACATCTAGGATATTGCATCCAGTTCTGCCCCCCTCACCCCCCAGTATAGAAAGGATGTGGATGCACTGGAGCAGGTTCAGCAGAGGGCAATGAAAATGATTAAGGGGCTGGAGCACAAGACCTACAAGGAGAGGTTGAGGGATTTGGGCTTATTTAGTTTGCAGAAGAGAAGACTGACGGGTGATTTGATAGCAGCCTTCAACTTCCTGAAAGGGTGATCTAAAGAGGATGAAAAGAGACTGTTCACCATGGTGACAGATGGCAGAGTAAGGAGCAATGGCCTGAAGTTAAAGAGAGATAGGTATAGATTAGATATTAGGAAAAACTATTTCACCAGGAGTATGGTGAAGCACTGGAATGCATTACCTAGAGAGGTGGTGGAACCTCCATCCTTTGAGGTTTTTAAATCCCAGCTTGACATGGTCCTGGCTGGGATGATTTATTTGGGGTTGATCCTGCTTTGGGAAGGGGGCTGAACTAGATGCCTCCTGAGGTCCCTTCCAGTCCTAGAATTCTATGATTCTATAAAATGCCCAAATAAAATAACAAAAGTGTTTGATAATGCTTAAACTGTTCATATACAGATTCCCCAAACTGACATTCACCTCCAACACAGTGTGATTTAATTATTCACTAAACTCGGATACACAAAATATAATTTAAGGACCATAAGGGTAAGCCTGGGCAATGCAATTGTAAAATCAAGTGAAGAGGTGCAGAGCCCGCACAAGAAGAGGCAAGAAATTAGATTGCCAATGCTATTTTTCTAGTGCTCATATTATTCTTTGTTTTGTTAACCCCATTCTAAATGGTGGGATTATCCAGTCATAATCAATAGAGCACTTATGAAAGGGGATTGACTAATCATTATGCATGGGAAGTCTCTTTCTGAGCCAGCAGCGATTGGATTAGTGACAACTGTTTTATCTTCTAATGAATGCCAGTATGTTAATCAGGTCTTCATTCAGATCATCTAGGTCTCAGTATGTGTGGGTCTCTATTTGATTTATTAAACTTGGCTTTTTGACAATATATGCAGCAGCTTGTTTTAAGGAAAGAGGGAAATTTGACATATAACATTGTTATACCACCAGTTTTTCTATTTATATGCGTCTCTTAGTGGTCTGTTGTTTTTTTTTAAACTTCGTCATATTTTTCAAACTTTTGGGAGCCTAAAAAAAATGTGAGTCCACTGCTGCATCGGTGGGCTGTTCCTAGACTTAGCCGTTGATTTCTGGAATGGGTACTGTGCTCTTTGCGTAGTGTGTGCTTTAGAATTCCCAAGAGGGTGGCCAAGGAGAGATACTGTTATCGTGTCAGTCAAGAACTCTTTTCAAGCAGATGTAAACTGTAAGGCTACATCTACTCTTGCCCCCTTCAAAGAAGGGGGCATGGTAATCAGGGTGATGGGAGATTACTAATGAAGTGCTGCAATGAATATGCAGCTCTTCATTAAGCAAATTCTCCCCCGCAGCAACTTCAAAATGTCAGACTTCAAAGTGCCGGCATGCCATGTAGCAGTGGGCACTTCGAATTTGCCTAATGATGTGCTGCATATTCATTGCAGCACTGCATTAGTAATCTCCCATCTCCCTGATTACCATGCCCCCTTCTTCGAAAGGGGCAAGTGTAGATGTAGCCTAAGTGCTACTGTGTCATCTTTGGGCAACAGACCCAGACCACTGGCAGGACTAGGCATGAGTGTGAGTTACAACTTGAGAAAAAAATATGAATAGCTTGATTTTGGAAGCCCAGGTGTTCAAATATTAGACTAGAGTTTGCAAGCCTGGAGAGTATTTACATTATGTTTGAACAATTCATTCACTGTGACCTTGGGTAAGCCACTTGATCCTGTGTGTTAGGCTATGGCTACAGTACCAGATAAATTCGAATTTAAGGCAGTTAGTTTGATTGTACCAAGTGGCTGTCTTCAATGTAAAGACCATTAGCTTGATTTACGGAGTACTAATATCAGTATCATAACATCATTGAAACCAGCTGAGTGTAGCATCCAGTTCGAATTTAAGTTTGAATGAAGGCTGGTATGGAAGCACCATGACTTTGAATCGAATTCATTAGCCTCCAGATGCTGACTGGTGCTGCTGTACCTGGCTCCCTGTCACTTGCGCGGGCTGGGAAACTGACTGGTATTGCTGCTCCTGGCTCCCTGATGTGCCTGGCTCCTGGCTCCAGCAAGTCAGGTGCAGCAGCACTGGTCAGGTTTCTCAGCTCCCCCAAGCTGCATGGACCCAGAAACTAGGCATCAGGGTGAGCACTGCTGGTGGCAGGGGTGCAGCAGTGCTTGGGTGGAGGGCGCAGAATGCAGGGCTCAGGGAACTGTGGGATAGGTTCCCACAATGCACTGCTGCAACAGTCGATGCTTGGCCATTCAGTGTGCCAGCAACAGCACTAACTCGACTTTGTGAGGAAATGAGGATACTCAAAATCAAATTTATAAAACCCAGAGTTTTAAAATTGAATTTAATAAAATTGAATTTATGTGGTCGTGTAGACATAGCCTTAGTTAACTTAACTTGTAGCTACATTTGAACTGAGCTTTCAAGAATAAATCCACTGGAAAGCCAGAACAAAAATCAGTCAAACATTTTCAAATAAATACAACGATGAGATCCTCAGCTAGGGTTAGCTGAAGGCAACAAAGCTATTCTGATTTACACCATCTTAGGAAATGTTTCTATCTGTTCCAAATTACAGAAGTGCTAATGTCTTTGCTAAGACAAAAACAGAGCAAATCCAAAATAAAATTAGGTTCACACTTTGTCATCTGTACATAATAAAATGTCTTCTGAATATTCCCAGCATAGTATCAACCTTAGTTTAAAATCGGTTTCTTAAAATGCCAATGTATAATATTTTAAGGAGAATAAACCTGACAGAAAACAGCACTGGAGTTTGGAAATATGTTGCTGATTTGTAAAATCACAGTAATAGAGTTTAGTAATGAAAAATACACCGCATACCCTTTAAAAAATTTCCTGTTAAACTGTACCAGCAGTAGTCTTTATTCAGTACAGAAACTGCCCACAAATACTGATTTACCTTACCTAATGATAAAATGGAGTATGGAACATTTTTAAGATCACCTTCTGTAGGTCATCTAGTTCATCCCCTGCCAGAACAGGATGTGTTCCTACGCTTTATTAACTAGTGCTTTTCGCACTCTTGTTTTAGCTGCCTCGATGGATATTGATTAACTGAATTTGGTAGATTTTGGGTGGCGGCAGGGGGAATGCTGTGCTGTTTCAAGCAATGAATTGCAGCTCAAATATTAAATAATAGATGGTACCAACCAACATTTTTATGGAAATTCTGCATTACATGAAGGTGACCTGCAATAGAGACCATTTTAATTTGGTCCCTGAGAGTTTGGATAGTTGTGTTTTGGGGTATCAATTCAGTGAACAAGAAATTGTAACAATATCTATTCAATAACAGGACTAGAAGATGGGGGAAAATATCCATACATCCCTGAAATATGTTTCGATCCCACAAGACAGGCAACAGTATTTAAGCTTTGAAATTGTTTATAAAAGTAATCAGCATTAATTTGTTCTGTTCAGAATTTAATTATATACCATAGGCCTTCCTGACAGGACACTACCACAACTATAGCTGTCAAATGGAAATTAATTTGCTAGTAGATGACCACACACTTCATGAATTATACATGAAACTTTCTCTCATTGTGACTGTTACTAAAAGACTCTTTCATCTTCCCTCAATTTCAAAAGAACCACAATTGTTTTTAAATAAGTCTGATTAGCAGTAAGTAGATGATGAAGTGTTGAGAATGATTTCTAAAATATTGTTCACAGTGCATTTCTTATTGACATGTTTTGCTACAATTTGTGTCACATTGCTCTTTTTTGCTAAGTGTTAAGCAGAAACCTGTCAGTCTGATGGGGAGTCCACTGCATTTACTTTCAAACACTAAAACTGAGAGATGGATTTACATTTCTTCTTTCTAAGACTCAGCCTTAGCAAACAAGCCTTAGATTTCAGACATAATTCTGTTATTCAAATGGGAGAAGAGTTTGATAGCTATGCTAATCACTTTTATCTGAGAAAACATAACTAATAGCTTGGTTACATTTGCCTACATTTATGAGCATAATTTTAGCACATAATTTTATTGCACTATAAAACATAATACTGCATTAGTCTGCTTGTTCAAAAAAAGATACCTTGGAGTGATTTGCACTTAAGCCTTCACACTACATTTAAATGACAGTATCATTTTAAATTTTTGACCTTTTTGAATTAATGAAAAAGTCTCATGTAACAATTAACTATATAAGGCCATTTCCTTATATGGTGAAAATGTTTAAGATACTCATGGCAGCATCAATTTTTGTGAGTTAGTTATTCTTATGTCTATATTGGACGGAATGAAGATAATTTTTTTCTTATATTCCATGGAAAGGCTCTCTCAGAACTGGTCATGGCTGCATACATTAACAAATTATGTGGAAGAAAACAGGAATGCTCCACATACAATAATTTTTTATAGAAGACCTGTAGTCAGTGAAAATAATTGTGTCTCAGGTGCTAGCAATACAATGAAAGAGAAATAAAGCTTTATGTTGTAAGAGGGGCTGTTATTTCTAGATTTGAAGAGCCGTGTGTGACTATGGAGATAACGAGCTGAAAAGAAATCTCTCCAAAGTAAACTGTGCAACATTTCCTCTTGGGAAAGGTCATAGATATTGATGATATGAGAATTATCATCCCTGGAAGATATCTATGTCAGTAGACACCAGAGAACACTAGTGACATATAAGAAGTTGAATAGTAACAATACGGTGTACCTACACAGAGCCTGTTATCTGAGGGTTTCAAAATGCAGTTATGAATTTAGACTAACCATCCGCTACTGTAGGTAAGAATCGTTATTCCCATCTTGCAGATGGAAAAACTGAGATATGCAGAAGTTAGATAATTTGCTCAATATCACATAGATTCTGTGATAGAACCTGAAACAGATTTAAAATTTTCATGCTCCATCTCAGTCACTGGTTAGGCAATGACCCCTACCTGAAGGAAGTTCCAGTGGCCCAGCGGTAGATGTTCCCAACTGCCTGCAAAGTAGGATGCAGTTTCTTTACAAGAACCATTGGCTCTTCTTTTTCCCTGGCATGCACATTTTAATACTCTCACCTGCACAAACAAACATTTACACACACCCTTAACTTTACCCACGTAAATAGTTCATACTCTTCATGTGTGTAAAGCCTCTACATAAGTGTATGTAGGATTGAGATTAACTTCAGCTAAAGTAATAGAGATCTTGAACTCACTAATGTCATGTTTGTTTAGTGATGGGAGATTAAGTCACTTTGTTAAGGTGTGTGAAGTTGTTACTTTGGTTTTGGCATTATTTTTTCATGAAGGTGGTTTCACAGGAACTTAATGTAGAAATAAAAATAATAGGCTATATTCCATAGAAATAATAGGCTATATTCCATCAACTTCAGTGCTCATATGGCTCCACTGTAAAGTTATTTCATGACATTTGTAGCCTTTGTCAAACTGGGAACTTGAGATGCATGCTAACTTGGACATTCCTCACTGCTGCAGTATATGCGAGGAAGCTTTGGACATTGTATTTTAGACTGGGACAGTGCCTTCTCCAAAACTGAATCACTGGTTAAAACAATAGTAACAGAGAGGAGCCGTGCTAGTCTATATACTATCAAAACAAAAAAGCAGTCAAGTAGCACTTTAAAGACTAGCAAAATAATTTATTAGGCGAGCTTTCGTGGGACAGACCCACTTCTTCCCTAATAAATTATTTTGCTAGTCTTTAAAGTGCTACTTGACTGCTTTTTTGTTTTGGTTAAAAAAAATAATAAAAAATCTTCTTATGTAAGCAAATGTAAATTGGCACAAAAATAGCAGAATACAAATCACTCTGACAATAGTGTTGACAGCTCTCATGACTTTATAGCAAGTGTCATGGTATTTTTGTGCCTCTTAAAGCCCCAGATCCTTGAGTTCACATTGCTTTGTGACAATCCTTATTTTCATATTTTTAAAAAAATCAAGTTTCTAGTCCTCAAGATTGTGGAGGGTAGCTTGAAAACAGGACCCAAGATCAGTCACAAGTCACAATCAGAAAGGAAATTTAAAAAAAACCAAGCTGCATTGTTTCCTCAAAGTTCATCATTTTAACTCACACGTACTTGGGGTTTGCAACAGTAAATAGAAACTCATTTTTCTCAGAGGGAAATACTGTTGAAGAGCATGCAGGTGAAGAGTCACATGCATAAAGCACAGTCTGTCTAGTTATTTTGAGCAAGGAAACCTATGAGCAACAAGAAAAGTGAATACCAAACGCGATTGGTGCTTCCCGTGCACCACATTTCAGCAACTTGAGCTCCTTTACATGAAACTAGGTGAAGACAGATCGCGGAAGATATCTAGACATAGCCAAAGTGACTACTCCAACCCAGAGAATCTGGATCTCTTTTCAGTGTAAACGCTGGAGTTTCCCCTCTCTCATGCTGGGATAAATCAGGAGTAACTCCAATAAAGTTAGTGGAATTACATGAGTATAAAAATTATGTGAAAAGTCAATCCGGCACAATTATACTTGCATAGGGTTGCGTGGGAGCGGCATAAATAGCAACAGGCCCCTCCCTAAAACAGCAAGTGATGGGAGAAGCAGCTAGCCAGCAGAGGGATGGGAACAGGCAGAGCCAGAACCTTTCTTCTTCCAGTTCCAGCCACGCTACCTTCCTGAGATGCTGCCTGGTGCAGCGCAGTGGCGGCACTCTCCCAGGCAACTGCTATGCTGCACTGGGCATCATCCCAGGCTAGCAACACAGCCAGAGGCTGGCTAGGTGTATGCCTGGGGGAGAGCAGAGTGAGAGGACAGAGTGCTACATCCTGCCAGCTAGGTAACATGGCATGGGGATGGGCCAAAGAGAGCACAGACGGCCCCATGCAGGGCATGGGAACAAATCATATGGGAGGATTACATCGGGACATCACCGGGGGGGGGCCGGGAGTTACATTCCCCTGTCCCCAGCTAGTGCCTCTTTTACGTCCCTTCCACTAGTCCCCTGCTTGCTCTCATTCCATTATATATATTACTTGGTGTTTGCTTGCAACTAAGCTATTGCCATGTTTGAAAATCAACACGAGTCTTTTCTTCCTACAGTCTCATACTGGCAGCTGTGGTTAATGAGCTCACGTGCCAGAGCATTGTTAAATCTTCCACAGATACAGAACATATACCCAGAAAGCTACTGCCCAGAGGAGGGCACAGCTGTTGCACTCTTACCAGATTTCCAAGAATCCCAGGACAAAAAAGCTCCTATTGACTCCAGTAGATCAGTCCCATGCCAGAGGTTTTGTACTCATGTCAAGTAAAGGGTTGGATGTTTTTGAAGCAGTAAATTAAGAACATTTTCTGCCACCACTTTGTTCACAGAATGAACGATGAACAAAAAACCAGATCCTGGTATTCGGCATAATGGACGGTTTGAATAGGAGAGGCAGACCCCACAGAGAATGGATAGATGATGTATAGATTGGTGTGGAGCTAGTCTACAAAAACTAAACCTCTCCACACTGGACAGGGAAAGATGGAAGGAAACAGTGAGAGAGGCATCAGACACCAATGGGTGCTGAGTCCACAGTTATTGATAATGATGACGATGACCTCACATCCCCTTTTGCATTCTTGAACCCCTTTCCTTTTTTAAGCACCTCAGGGAATTTCATACATAACTCACAATATGGGTGCTGCCTACTGGGTAAAGACACAGGAAATTTAAAACTAAGCTTGACTTTCTGGCTGTAAAACGTATCTACTTCCATTTAAGTAAGCTCTCTTCCAAAAGCCAAAGTCAATGAAGTTACACCCACTGAAATGACTCGATGTTATTAAAAGTAGTCTTTGAAATTTTATTTCTTTGGGTTTTTGTTTGATTGATTAAAGAAAATAATCATTCACCATGAAATTGTAAATGTCCCTACCTAAACAAGATGAAGCCCCTAACAAAATGAGCTTAGGGACTGAAATTAGACTCCTAAATCCATATCTATATAATTAAACAAGAGAGGTCTGATTTGCAGAGATGCATCCCCATTGACTTCTGCAGGTGCTTTATACCTATGAAAATCAGGCCGTATTTATGCAGTTGCCTAAACATGGCTTTAAGTCTCTAAGCCTTGGGCTTATAAGGTAGAAAGTGTAGGCCTGGGCAGACAGCATAACACTGAACCAGTGGGAGTTAAGGGATCTCAACACATGGCAGTGTGGAACCTTAGAACATGGCTTCTAAACATACCTCACTTCTCTGTAGCCTACCATAACTCCTATAGCTGAAATTGACCTCAGAATCTTGAACCTCCTCAGCTGACAAATGTAAGCTCAAGGCCATGGTGTCCAAAACAGTCTCCACTCGCCCCATGTGGTGAATAGGAGACTGCATTGTGGTGAATGGGGCTCTTACAGTATAAGGACAGAGGTGGAGCCCAAGCCTCTGCCACGGGGCCCCCACCACAGCATGGCACTGGGGCCTGAGCCTGAGTTCTTGCCATGAGGCCCCGCCAGATCACATGGGGCTGGAGCCTGAGACCCTCTTGAGAGGCACGCCAGAGTACGGCGCTGATGGGGCCACCTCTGGAGCACAGGGCTAGAGCCTGAGCCCCTGCTCCAGGGCCCGCACAGAGTGCAGGGCCAAGGGGGACCCTCTGGAGCACAGGGCTGGAGCCTGAGGCTCTGCCACAGGGACCCCACCAGAATGCAGAACCAGATCCAGAGCCTGAGGCCCTGCCACGAGGCCCTGCTGGAGTGGCACACCAGGGTCAGAGCCCCTTGCAGTGGATCCCCCACAACAATGGAGGATACTTGACAGAGGGGTGGAGAAGCCTAGGCAGGAGGCCAAGGCCAGCATTCCGACTCAGAAAGGTTGCTGCCCCTGGACTAGGGGGTACCTGGCTCTGGGGAAAGGACAGGGCATTTTTTTCTGGAGGAGGGGAGTGAATGCGGTGAATAGGCAAAGATGACTACCACAAGTGTGGCGAACTTTGAACTCCTATTGTGTACCACTGCCTTAGGGTGTCTACAGGTGCCTGCCTGACCTTAGTGTTTCTTGCTCCCTTGAACTGGGTTCCTGACTGCTCCTTGGCTGGAGCCAGTGAAGTGCAGCCTTCCTCCTCAATTATCAGTCCAGACTGAGTTAGGCTGCTCTCCTTAATACGACAGCAGCAGCTACAGCATACAGGGGGGATGAAAGCTTCTCTGGACCCCTGGGCAAGGTGTGGGGGCCTGGCTCCATTCCACCAGAAGAGGCAGAGCCTTAGGCAAATGGGGCCAGGCTAAGGGTATCCAGCTCTCAGCACCACTCCATCCCCTCAGAGCCATGCAGAGGGTGCAACACAGTGCTCCAGTAGTGATTTGAAGGGCCCAGAGCTCTGTTCACTGCTACTGCAGCAGGAGCCAGGAGCCCCAGGCCCCTTTGAATTACCAGGTCCTGGGGCAACTGCCCCTTTTGCCCTCCTCTTCCCCATCTGCAGGCCTGGGAGCATGTCCCCCAGTGTCAAGGCGGCATGGCTTCTGCTGCTCACCCATTCTGCTCCCTTGTGGGACACGTACACCTCGTTCTGCTCCAGGGTGGGGCAAGTATGCCTCGTCACAAATGTATTCATGATCATCTTTCAGAAAGCCTCACAATAACTTCAGTGGCCTTTGCACGTGGGTCTCGAAGATCACTTTTCAATGTGATCATGAGCCAAAACAATGGTTTGATGGCATTTGGATGGGAACCATAATCATAAATAATGGTAATTCATACTTTGCACTTCTATGGGTTTTCACTTGAAGATCCCAAAGCTCTTCATAAATGATGGTGGATAAACTCCACTTTAACAAAGCAAGGAAGTATCAGTATTTGATTTTGCTCATGAAGAAACCGAGGCATGGAAAAACAAAGTGACCAGCTCCAGATTACATGGGAACTCCAAGGCAGTTTTGGGAATAAAGTGATAAATAGAAGGAAGATCACCTATCTCCCAGTTCTGTACTAGAGACAAAGATCATCATTTGTTGCTGTACCCGACATCTGTATTTTTCAAATTAAAAAACAGTTTCTAACTTGATATTTTTCATTACATTCATATAACTTAATAATTTTCCTCAAAAGAAATTAAAAATAAAGAAATAATTTCCCTCTAGGTGGAAATGTGTGCAGCCGAGAATGTTGCAACTATGGCACATACCCTTAGAAGCCCCAGAGTTTAAAATGGAGACACTGGTAAACCTTTAACCATATTGGCAGATTGCTGATATGAGCAGAGTAATATCCAGTTATGTTCACTTAGCAGTCAGTAGTTCATTTTTATAAGAACAAAGTTGATGTCCAGATGATGAAGCTTCCCGTCAGGAAAAAAATCAGCAGCAACTGGAGTATAATAGGAATGTATGAAAATGAGAGAAAAGGGAACCTGGGAAAACTATTTTGTCTGTGGAGGTCCATCTAATTATTTCCTAAATAGGAAAATGCTTTTGCCTTACCTGCTTGGTCATTCTGCACATTCAACATGAAAAATCCTTCCTGACATCTGCTCTGAATTTTCATTTAATTTCAAGGTATATTTCTTTATGCTGTAATTCTTGTTTGCCTGAAAAAAAAAAACAGCATAAAATTCCAGATTCTAAACTAGTTTCATATCTTTTTTTCCAAAGGAAGTATCAATAACTTACATTGGTGCCTTTGCCTGACTAAGGTGGTGTTCTCTAATTGCAGTCCCAGCACAAATTTCAATACCACAGAACAGACGTGCACAGATTTTTCGAACCATGACATTGTGCATTGGCATACTTGAAAACAGAGGAAGTTCAGCTCCCAGAGTGAAAAATGGGTTAACTACTTCCCGCTTTCTTTTGAGCAAAACAATTGTAAAGTACATTTTGTCTGCGTGCCTGTCTTCATTTCTAAAGTGCCTGTTATCATTTATACAGACACCAGTCTTGAATCAGGGCTTCATTGTGCTAGCAGTGTATAAATTAAGATACCACAGCGAACTGTGTGCATTATTGCTTTGAGATTTATTGTGTATTCTTTGTAGCACCCAGGGATTGATAGCAACTATTGTTATAAACTCGGTGGGTCCTTACATTCTGGTCATTCCTGTAGCAAGAAACTTAGGTTTTCAGAGTCTCCAATCAGACTGTTCTAAAGACCAGTGCAGAGTCTCTGGTCAGGCAAAACCACACCATAATGGGAGCCCAGCTCAGATATCTAGATTATCTGTCCAAACAGGGAAGGATAGTTAGACTGGCAGTCCAAGCTAACACAGACACTGGAACTCAGTTCCACAGAACACATAACCAAAAAGACATTGAGCTTACATCAGCAAGCTCCCTTATTAAACAGACTGGGACTCTGGTCAGCTGGCTATAATATTTCATTAGAAATTGAGCACTAGTCTTTATCTGATGAGGCAGCTTTTTGTTCTGAGCCTGAGATAAACATTCACCTCTGAGAAAAACTGGGGGTCAGTTTTTTTGTTTTTTGCTTTTGTAAGCAGTTAAATAAATTTAACTTGAGGCCTGATGATTAGTATCAATTTCATATGTCTTCAAATTACCTCCTTGGTCACATGCTAGCCATTAAAATGTTAATACCATTCTCTGATGTGAAGGAAGCATATAAAACACATGCTACTTACTAATCTCACTAGTCAAATCCATATAAGCATCTTTAGATCTGATTTAATAAAAAATAAGTTGTACACACAGCACATAAATAATCTTTTGCCTGGTAGCATACAGCATCTTTATTTTGCTGCCCACATATGAAATATGGGTATTGGGAAAGTTTATTTTAATCCCCACTTTAAAAACTGATGTAATGTTTGTAACTGGAATTTGCATCTGACTAACTGGCATAACAATAGCCTTCATTGTGCTATTCTGCCACATTGAAAACCAAGTAAAAGCATATCTGAACCTCACAGCTTCAAATTTCTCCTTTCATCCTCTGTTTGCCTTTTCGGCTATTGAAAATCTTCAGGTCCAGTCCTGCAATGAGACCCAGGTCAGCCATGTTCTAAGTCCACACAGACCCCCAGGGAAGTCAGTGGGGCTCTGTGTTGACACAAATATCTCTGCACAGGGACCTCATTACTGACAAGGAATTGCATGAGGGTTTCTTTTCCTCTAGTAGACTTTGCTCACGGTTTTCCAATATGGTCTAGCAGTGAGACTTCTAAGATTTCACTCAGTTCAACTCCAGCTATGGGCAAAATGCATTGACTCTTAAGCTTCAGGTATACAATGAATACCCCAGGAAAATATCCTTCCTTGTCCAATATTGCATCATTGTAGGGTGCATTGCTGGCTTCTTCCTGCACCAATGAAGTCAATGGGAATTCCATCATTGACTTCAGGTAGTGACACAGCAGGGAACAGAATACCACATCCCATGAACCTATGGAACATCTATATTATTGTACAAAGAATATTAAAAATATATATACTAAATATATTTTAAGGGGAAATAGAGTATAAAAAAGAGGAGCTCTTGGCAAGTGTTTTAGCAGCAGGCTGGTAAGACTTGAAACTACATAGGCAGAAGTGGCATGCAGTCAGTCTTCTACTTGGAAGAAAGTTATCAAATTCCAACAATGGATAAAGAACAGAATGTGCCTGATTCTAAACTAGGTGTGTGTTGCCTATACTGCCTGAGGAGAGGTGCTCCCACTGAAATTCACTGTGGCTCTTAATAGTTAAACAAGAGGATAGTCACCAGAAAGTGTTGAAATGTTGTAAAATTGAACAAACAGAGTGAAGAGCATGCAGCTGTGACCTGTCTCTACACAAGTTTTAAATTAACATCATTTTGTGTAGGCTTGATCCAAACCCACTGATGTTAGTGGGAGACTTCCCAAAGACTTCAGTGTATATTAGATCAGGCCCTATAAGCTTAAACAATTATTCTGCATATCCTACTTTTTTAAAAATCCAGGAAATACTTTTCTGTCCCTTTTCTCTGCGTCATTTTTTGAATGTCCTTCTAGTGATTCATTCAGGAAGGAGCCATTTCTCTGTAGAGGGAAAACCTTAGGGAAACAGTTTCATTGATTGTGAAACCCACCAATTATTTGGTGCATGCTACACTTTGGTCATGAATTTACACATTTTCAGATTAAAGTCCCCAGAGAGCAAGAACAAAAGGTGTCTAAGCTGCTGCTGAGTTGAGGCCTTAGCCATAAAAGTGAAACATCTAGCTCATAAGTAACAACAGTAAACTAATGCAAATGGTCATTGGCTTCATTATGGAAGCCTTTGGCCACATCTTTTCCAGACTCACGTTAAGCCTTAGGAGAGAAATGTTTCAGCACAGAACCACTTAATCATTTATATGAATGAAAATGAGTGCAAACAGATTGTTGAGATGGCTTGAAGATCACCTCTTTTTTCTTGTATGGAATACCCACTATAATTACATTTTGCTTGTCAGTTCATAAATTCTGCTTACTACAAAATGGGCATTATTGATTGCTTTTTAAAAGTACTAAAACTAAGCTCAGAGTAGCAGATCTCTCAGCAAATTCAAAACATACTATCATTGAAACTAATCATTGGCAAAAGGACTGTGGAGAAACTGTCCAAGTTTATTGTAAGCCCAGTGCAAAAAACTGAAGCTGCCATGAGTTTTAGTTTAGCAACTTGGCTTTGCGTTTAGCATTTTTAAGCCACAATGAAAAAAAGATAAACTTATTTGGCAAAGCAAGACACTTTCAAAGCCAACATCCTGTAATTGTTTCCTCATTTGGCCTGGCTGTTTAAACAAAGATAAAAAAAATCCTATGACAAAAATATTAAGATTTTCAGAAAGTCAGAGGAAAGAGGGGGAAAATAAAGTTATAATATCTACCTAATATTTTGTAAATGTATTTTCTAAACCAGGAATAAACTTCTCATTATGTTGTACTGTTCAGGTTGGATTCCATAACTACAACAACAAAAAAGAAAGAAATGTACTAGACTTATGGTAAAAAGTTGAACTTAAAAATTGCTTGACTTGAATTACAGTGCCAGTGGCAGAGTTTCTAACAGTCAAAGATATCAGGGTGGAAGAGCCAAAGCGGATGGCAGGCACCATGCAAGGAGAACTCAGCCTCTTTGAGATCAGCTGGTTAAACAATGTGAGCTGAGATTAATACACATTGGGAATATCCTTATTTAGTCTCAGGTAAGAAATAAAAGTGATCAGAAAGGATTTAGAGCTCATATTCTCATTTAAAAAGGATGACAGCTGACATCTACAAATAGTTAATCTCCTCTAAATAGTATTTCTGGGGCGGGAGTAGAGGCAGTCTGATAGTAATAGAAAAATTACTAATTTGCAGTAAAAATATTGAAATACATTCCCTCTTCCATCTATTTGGGCTGTTGTGTTGCCAGTCATGAACTACAACTGAAAGAAAACAGGAGGAGGTAGCTACTTGTCTGGCTGGGAAACAATGCCCTATTCAAAGGTAGTATCTGTTCTTAATATCAGGACACAAATTTAGCTGTCCACTGGTAGAGGAAAAAAGCATTTATGTCAATGTCAAGCCAGGAAAGCAATTATGTACTAACCAAAGAAGTTAACAAAATGGAATACATAAAAATATTTTTAAAGTGAAAATAATTTAAGAACCTTCTAAATATCTTAACAGTGTACTTGGCTGCATTTGGATTTAGGAAGTAATATTTTATGTGTAGCAGCAGATTTTTTGTATGGCTTAAAATCCGAAAACAGGACTGCATTCCATCAAGAGATGACAACAGCAAACTTTGTGCCATTGTGGAAGTATTGAATGCAAATCCCACAATATTTAGAAACATGCCAGATAATAAGATCATTATTAAACAGGTATGGTAAAGGCAGCTGTGTTCAGAAAATGTATTATATTCATTAATCTAAGTACACATGATTACAGAGCCAGTTTAACCAGAATATGCAAGAAAGACCTTTGGTCACTAAAGCTGTGTCTACACGTGCACGCTACTTCGAAGTAGCGGCACTAACTTCGAAATAGCGCCCGTCGTGGCTACACGCGTCGGGCGCTATTTCGAAGTTAACTTCGACGTTAGGCAGCGAGACGTCAAAGTCGCTAACCTCATGAGGGGATCGGAATAGCGCCCTACTTCGACGTTCAACGTCGAAGTAGGGACCGTGTAGACGATCCGCGTCCCGCAACGTCGAAATTGACGGGTCCTCCATGGTGGCCATCAGCTGGGGGGTTGAGAGATGCTCTCTCTCCAGCCCCTGCAGGGCTCTATGGTCACCGTGGGCAGCAGCCCTTAGCCCAGGGCTTCTGGCTGCTGCTGCTGCAGCTGGGGATCCATGCTGCAGGCACAGGGTCTGCAACCAGTTGTCGGCTCTGTGTATCTTGTGTTGTTTAGTGCAACTGTGTCTGGGAGGGGCCCTTTAAGGGAGCGGCTTGCTGTTGAGTCCGCCCTGTGACCCTGTCTGCAGCTGTGCCTGGCACCCTTATTTCGATGTGTGCTACTTTGGCGTGTAGACGTACCCTCGCAGCGCCTATTTCAATGTGGTGCCGCGCAACGTCGAAGTTGAACATCGACGTTGCCAGCCCTGGAGGACGTGTAGACGTTATTCATCGAAATAGCGTATTTCGATGTTGCTACATCGAAATAAGCTATTTTGATGTTGGCTTCACGTGTAGACGTAGCCTAAGAGTTGGAGACACCAGGACAAATTCTGTGTAATTACCTGTCATATGCCTTAGAAGTTAAGGGGTTTATGCTAATAAAAGTGCAGAAAAATATCTGAACCTGATCAAAGATCCTACCCAGTGTAAGTCAGATAAAAAGTATCCTGGACAAACTCTAGGGCAAAGGGGCCAGAGTGGGTGCAAACCTGGTTGCTCCTGGCTCTTGCAAGGAAGTGGAAGATTGAGAGGAAATCTCTGGCTGGCATAGGTGGTAGGAGAGCACAGAAGGACGTATGACTGGAGTCCATATTGAACATCCTTTTGGGGTCTTTTGAGTCTAATGCCAACTGGAGTTGCCCCAGGACTGCACTAACTTACCAGCTCTGGGAATCAGCTGTAACAGAAGGACAATGAGACTCTCCTTTATGAACTGTGAAATCTACAGAAGAACTACAAAAGAGCGAAGTATATTTATTTACTAATTACAATCCATTATGAATCCAGCCCATGTGCATTGATTGTTAGTAACTGCTTCTCAATACACACCATTTCTTAGAAACAGTCCCATCATCCAGTAAAAAACATTTTACTTCACTTAAGGCAAAATTCCCCTCTCTGACAAAGGCAGAGTTCTTCCCCATTTTGCTGTCTCTTCCTTATTCTCAACATTAAGGGTGAGCAAAGTGGGGGGATGTGAAATTCCATAAGGGGCACAGCAAGACTGGCTGCTGGGTCTCAGGCTCATCCATCTACTAAAAACTGAAATTCCACATGCTTATTTTCTTACTCTGCCAAAAGTTGCGGGGGTTTTGTTTGTTTGTTTGTTTTGTGAGCATAACTGAAGTTTCTGTCAGTTAGGATTACATTAGATGGCTTGGGGGATGGGGCTCTGCTAACTGCCAGGATCAAAAGGGGGGCCCAGTGATAAAAGTTTGCTCACCCCGCTCTACATGGTTGGCATGTGGACAATTTCAAGAGCAGAGTGACTCAGAAAGGACTTTTGTCTTATTAAATAAAAAGGTGTATTGTTTCTGATTAGACATATAAAGACCACATTGGGACTTGATCCCCCATAATTCAATTCCCATTGCTATCAGTGAGAGCAGCAGAGTGCAGGCACTTTATAGGTAGAGACCTAGAATTACAAGCTAGAACACCTGAGCCCAGCCCTGTGCCCATTAATGCCTCTGTAAAAGCACTTATTATGACAGTGGGAGAAGTACTACCTTTCCCAGGCCTGCTTACAGTAGAGGGCAAAAGGAGCAGATGCCCCAGGCACCTCTGACGTGCCAGGGCAGTGCGTTCTGCCACTCCACATGGCTGACAGGAAGGAGAGAAGCCAAGCCCCCCATTCTGGATGGCACTAAGGGATGACTGTCCCTGGCCCCGCCCCTTCCAGGGCACAGAACTGGCCCAGTGGCCCACAGTGGCTGTTGGCACCCGTGACCTTTCCAAAGATACACACCATATGTGTAATTCATATCAGAAATCACAAAGTCACTTTCTCTACAATTCACATTGTTAAACAACCTGGAGCTTCATCTTGCAAGCAAGAGACAAAGTCAGTTGGTTTAGGCCTTTCTCCAACAGATCTCTGCAAAGATGCAGTCTAGCTCTTCTCCTTTTCAACACCTATACCTATGACCTACACACAGCAAAAACAAAGACCTGTGCTGATGACATCTGTGTTTGCGATGAGGGTAGCAAGGAGCACAATATCAAATGGTCACTTACAACTGGGACATGAAGGTTCTAATCACGCATCTTCAGCAGTGGAGACATATTATGCAGCCCCAACCTTTCATGGAAACAATAATCTAGCCAATCTACTTCTTACAAATTTATTTTGAGAACCATCCACTCTCCTTCCAGCCAGTTTAGACATCTCTAGTTCCACTTAAATAACAAGCTCACCTTCCGCAGATCCTTAGTCCAGAAGCTAGCATGAACTTCCTAAGGAGTAGAGACTAATGGGCTAGAAAACTCAGTCCTGGTGCTGCTATTCACTCCAGCAGTAAACTCTGCAACAATTTGGGAATGTAATTGGCACACAAAACTCATGGATTTGGTGCTGAATACAGCCACCTCTCTCATTAGTAGCTGTTTGGGCCCCACATTAATATGTAATTCATACATGCCGGTGCATACAACCCCCTACTGAGTACCCTCACATCAGCACCCCAAGTCATGGAACTGGCTGGGGATGGGAGCAGGGAGCCGGCTGAGTACCGGCTCCTCTTTTGTTTGTTTGTTTTCATTTGTTTTACCACAATAGCACTGGTTCCAACAGATGCAAATAAGCCACACCCATTTTCCAAAGACGAGCCGTCTGTTTACAGGAAAAGCATCTATACCTTCAGTTGCTGCTAATTTTCCACAATTTATTTAGAGACATCCTTTTGTGACAGCTGTTCATACACTCACATCCCAAGCTTCCAGCTCAGTGCCCATCTCAGGTGAATAACAGCAAATCATGGGCAACCGTTACATCTTGGCAGAATGGCAACAACTCTGGGAGAGAGACAAGCATGTTGATGAAGTTTAGTAACGTTAACTTACATCTTCCTGTTTCGCAACCGAGACAGACCTTGGACTAGTCTTAACAGGATGCTGACTAGAATCACCTGAGTGGCTGTTACAATGCAGAAACATGGCTTATCCCAATATTCACAACGTGATTACAGTGCAGTGATGCAGATGGTCAAATGTGTGGTGGAAAAGTGCACACTTAGAATATCAGAGTATGGACTGCAACATCTCTGCTACCTTAAATGACATTTCAGTCAGATGACTGCATAGTTGAGTCATCAACTTGTGATTCATGCGAAGAGACTTTTCTAAAGATCACATGCCACATTCCAATTTCATGACCCTTAAAACCATAAGGAATTTGAAGAACAGATAGTAGACTGAAAGTCAGGACACATGGTTCCTATTCCTGGCATGGCTGCATGATCTTAGACAGTTCACCACATCTCTTTTTGCATCACTCCCCTGGCCCCTAAAATGAGGATCATACTTACCTTCTTTGTATAGCCCTTTGTAAGCTACAGATTAGAAGAGCTAGATATTGTTAATGAAATATGAAGATGCAGCTTTATTGCTTAAGCTGTTCTAATTTGCCAGAGAAAATCAGTCACATCTGCACATATAAGCATAAGCAACTCTATATAGGGAGATCAGTGTTCCCTGTAAGCTGAGCACTTGGGTGGCCATCCAGGAGAGATTCAGGTGTCACTCAGCTGATTGGCAGAGCATCCAAAGCCATCCATGTGAGACAGCCTGAACTTGGTGCACATGACAAAATTTATTCCATCTATTGATGAAAAAATTAGAGATGACTTTTCAAATCCTTAACCCAAATTTCAGCATAATGAACCAGGCTAATTGGTGCACTCCAACTACTTTATGCTATTCCAGTGATGCAAACAGACATAAAACCTATTTTAACTGGCTAGTTAAGCTAGGAGTCTTGTCCATTATTTTTTTGGGAAAAAATACTATTGGGCAATATTCCTTCAGAAACTCTGCCTGCTTTAGGGCTTTTCAATGACATAAAGCAGCCATAAACCTGATTAGACTAGTGAGTTTGCTTTGAGTCACCAGGGGCACACAAAAGAGCCCGAGATTGTTGTAGAATATGATCTAAGTTTTAAACGAACTGATTTGGACTAACTAAAAAGCATAAGCAGTTCACTATTCCTTTTTCGCATTAAACCCAACCCAGAAGACAATATAATATTTGCTCACTTTACTGAAAGCATCTCTGTTGCTTAAGCAGCTCTAAATTATGTTCCCAGACAATCATTGTACCGGAGATATTTTTGTAAAAACTGGAAGAAAACTAAAATGGTCTTGGCCAAATGCCACAAGACATTTGGTTTTATAGAGCAGCACCTGGTCCAGAGAACAAGCGCTGCTTTGACTGATGAGATAGCGAAGTCCACAGGCCCTATCTACATGACAGAGAGACCCCCCCGCCCATTCCATGCAAAACATTCATCTGATTTGGCACCAGAGAACACAGTGCATCGGAGCCACAGATCAGCATTTCTCTCACCACAGCTACCTTTCTATTTTGTAGGTCAGTCCACATTAACCACACTTCACACCAGTGTTTATATCAGTAGATTCTGGGGAAATCTGAGCACTCACACTAACATAATTTTATGCAGCGGTTGGGGCTAAGAACAGAGGGTTGTGAGAGTTTTTCCACACAGCATAAGCTGCTTTGAAAGAGATTGGAAAGGCAGGGTTGGCATATCCAATTACACAAATACATTAGATTGTCCTGTCTACACAACAAATGAACTGTGTTTATAATCTATAACAATCTGATTGTTGAATTACAATACTGCTCACAATTTGGGTCACACTTGCTGACTATACAATAAAAAACTGTACTATACTGGATGATCTGATTACAATACCCATCGATCCATAAGATCCATCTATATTAAAATATCCAGATATATTAAAAGACCAGACTACATTTTGATTGTGTTAGTTACCATTTTGTGAAGTAGTCCCACAAAACAATTGGGTTATGAAGTATTCATGGGAGCCGAGGAACAATTTTAATGTAAACTTGAATGGTGTGTGGAATCAACTGCACGGTTACATGCTTAACAAAAATCTGTAGTGAAGCTAGTCCTTCTCAAGTTAGCTAATTTGCGACTCAAAGGTGACGGTGTCTCCAGAAAAGCCCATAGATTCACATTAAAGCACATAGAACTTTGACCACATAAGTATAAATACAAGATTGTAAAGAAAGTGAAGAAATGTTATGAAGAGCTTCTCTTTCAAAGAGAAGTCCATCCCTTTGTTTAGTATCTCCTCTTAATTAAAAGGTATATTCTTCTTGCAAATGTAGCTCAGATCAACATGTAGCCAGTGAGGTCAAGACAAAGTGTCAGAAGTTATGCGAGTCTGTGGGCATTTAGCACTGGGCTCTGAAGTCAAAAGTCAGAGAGGAAATTCCTTCTGTTCAAAAAGATGCAGTATGCAACAGAAAACCAATTGCATGTGTCATACCAGAGAGTGTGATGGAATAAGATGGAGTGCCAAAACCTGATACAGTTTGCTGAAATCCATGGTAACCCTGTGGAGAACTAAAAATCTTGTAAATAAATTGGCAACATTGGGACCTGATTTGGTGACCATGGCAACTTGACTGACTTGTTGGTAAAAATAGAAATAAAAACATATCTTAAAGGAAAAAGTTTTTTTCCCCAATGTGTGTGATTCTGTGAGTGCACTGAAAGTGCAGCCAGGCCAACCTGTTTGTTGGAAATTGATGTCCAAATGAAATGGTAGAAACTGTCTAGGTTTTCAGGAAGGCACCGATTTTATTATCTCACAAGGATTTAAGCTAAGTACTTACAAACTATAATTGAGCAAACAACCTGTGGCAGCTAATGTACTCAACAGATCCAATTCACTGCCCAGCCAAGTTCTGCTTGATGCAAGTTGGGAGTAAGGAAGCAAAAAAATGGCTTCACACACCTTCATACTCTTCTCCACTCTAGGAGCCAGCCAAGGGGCTATTCTGGCAGCTGGGGGTTGCTGGAGTAGACAAGCTCTTTGTCTAGCCACCCCACAAAATTGTCCCTAACTTGGGAGGAGGTCAGGAACAGTTGATGTTAAACCAAATGCACTGGTTCTGGTTTCCACAGAAGAAAATTAAAAATGCTTTAAATAATAATATAGTATTTAGAGTTTAGTGCTGTATGTAATCAAAGCACTATGTAGACATTAACTCGTCAATTCATCATTATGGACCCCTCTGAGAGAGAAATATTATCATCCTTGCTCTACAGATGGGGAAAGTGAGACTGGAAAATTCAGTCACTTTCCCAAGTTTACAAACATGTCACACATAGGCTACGTCTACACGTGCAGCCAACATCGAAATAGCTTATTTCGATGTTGTGACATCGAAATAGTCTATTTCGATGAATAACGTCTACACATCCTCCAGGGCCAGCAACGTCGATGTTCAACTTCGACGTTGCTCAGCCCAACATCGAAATAGGCGCAGCGAGGGAACGTCTACACGTCAAAGTAGCACACATCGAAATAGGGATGCCAGGCACAGCTGCAGACAGGGTCACAGGGCGGACTCAACAGCAAGCCGCTCCCTTAAAGGGCCCCTCCCAGACACAGTTGCACTAAACAACACAAGATACACAGAGCTGACAACTGGTTGCAGACCCTGTGCCTGCAGCATAGATTCCCCAGCTGCCGCAGAAGCAGCCAGAAGCCCTGGGCTAAGGGCTGCTGCCCACGGTGACCATAGAGCCCCGCAGGGGCTGGAGAGAGAGCATCTCTCAACCCCCCAGCTGATGGCCGCCATGGAGGACCCAGCAATTTCGACGTTGCGGGACGCGGATCGTCTACACGGTCCCTACTTCGACGTTGAACATTGAAGTAGGGCGCTATTCCTATCTCCTCATGAGGTTAGCGACTTCGACGTCTCGCCGCCTAACGTCGAAGTTGGTGCCGCTACTTCGAAGTAGCGTGCACGTGTAGACGCAGCTATAGAGTCAGGATTAGAAAGTAGAATCTCTTAGCAGTCGATCCCCCTATTCCTTCTTCCAGGTCAAACTATACATTTCTACAGACTGTGCTGCCCTTCTGCATTCAGGGATACACTTGGATAGCTGGCATACCATGCTGAATAAATGTGGCTTATTTCTCTTTTCACAGGATGTCCAGGAGTAGAACACATCTTCCACAGAGCACATCATCACATCCTCAGGGTGACTTATATTCACTTCTAAAGAACTGGAGAATCTTAGAAATGTTTAAACCTTTTCTTTCCTACACTTAATAGGCTTCCCTCCGCCCTTCCCCAAAAGACTACTCCAAAATATTAGCTTAAGAATTATAGCAGAGATTAAAATTAATCTGTCATATAGAAACAAAGTAAATTTGCGTGCACTCCTCGCAGTGAGGACTGCTTGCTTTTTTAATTGTTCCTGTGCTAGTATTTTGGCAAAGGCATTGGGAACAGATGTCTTCCTTATGTATAACAAAAGCCCAGCTTGTAGTGATTCCTAAACCCATCAACCTCATTTTTCAGGAATAAGGGTTCTTACGAAAAAGGGGAGAGCTTTCAAACAAACCCCATCTACACTGTTTTTTGTTTTAAATCTCTTCCTAAAAAGTGATTGGACAAGATTATGAAAATGAAGTGCAAGATTTGTATATCAGCGCTTCATTTGCACTTTCAATTTCCCTCATTTGCACTCCTCTTTTGAGAGAGGAATATAGTGTAGATGTAACTACTCTGTGTAAAGCATCATAGCTCTAACAGAAGTACACAGACTTACACATTCAGAGAGTCAGGCCTCATGGGCTTTTCATAATCAGACAATGGTGCTTTCCTGATTTACACCAACAAAAGAGCTGTCGCAACAATTCATAATCAATGCACCCATAGCCAATTGATAGTGAAGGATCTGGCCCCAAAGGTCAAAACTACACTGGAGTTTGCACTTAACACTGGAGTTTGCACCCTGTAGACAGACAAGAGACAGATGATCACAGAACACATGAATCGCATCAAAAAGATCAAAGTACTGATACTGTGTAAAAACAAAGCTCATTCCAATCATATTGCCATCCAACTGTTTGCCATTTCTAGCGTACTGTGACCAAGTTTAGATGTTTGTTATAGATGAATGTAGCAGGTCCTTCATATGAACATCACCAGAAACAACCAACAAGCGATTAGCAGAGAATGAAAGCACTTAAAATAGGTCTCATTTTAAACTAAGCAGTTCAGACAATGAAGATACAGAGCCTAATCCATGGAGCAAAGTTTAGGTCTACATTCTGCAATTTTGGCAATGATCTTTTACATGAGTCAAGCAGACTGTGCATGTGATTCATAGGGAAAAATTAAAGACTTACCCAGATGTACACTGACCTGCTCTAAGTGAACATACAGTTGCCTTTAAGAATCAGCCATGAATCTGGAAAACACCATTTTTATCCATAGGAGCACTGATAACATTCACAGTTGGAGTTATACATGCAATAAATACTGTTACACAATAGTTATGATTGTGCCAGCATTTCCTTTCTAAATCCTTACATTTTAGGGATTTAAAAGAGGTCAATAAACATAGCCTCTAACCTTAAACTAAGCCATGTAATGACACCACATTTATTTTACCACTTAGACATGCAAACACAATTTGACATTCTGTGATTTTAAAAACGAAAATAAATTTGTCATCTTGAAAAACTTTTTTAGATTCTGAAAACTGAATAATAGTTCTGAAAGGAAGATAGAAGAAAGATTTGGCAAGGCATTTATCCATGTTCTGTTCTATTGGCAGTCTTGACTGACTAATCATTTCCAAAGAGAAATGATCATTGAGTCAAACTACTTAGATTTGTACAAATGCAGTAACTTTTCCACCATTAAATTTCCATACAGCGTTCAGCTCCCAGAGTACCCATTATAACTTATTACTGCATCAACAATCAAAATATTTTATTAGAACTGGCCAGGTAGAAATGATGCATCAAGGATCATTCTTTCCTCACTGCGTTGTGCATCTGTACTACTGCATCTTGGGTACCAAACTTAACACCACAACTCTGGTATAACTTTGACAGTAATAGAGAATCAGGCCCCGTGAATTCAATTCAAACACCTTTTCATTCTCCAGGAAGTCGCACAGTATGAGCCAAGAGTGAAGATGGCAACACCATCAAATCTTCTGACCACATTGAACACCTACAACCCAACATCTTCAGCACAGTCGTTCTCAATCAAATTATCAACAATGCCTGTCAACTTCAGTGGGCACTGGAAAATACAGCCATACTATCAACAAATAAAAACTGATAAGCAGAGAAATCTGATTCTGCTCATTTAAGCTGCGTCTACACGTGCACGCTACTTCGAAGTAGCGGCACCAACTTCGAAATAGCGCCCGTCGCGTCTACACGCGTCGGGCGCTATTTCGAAGTTAACTTTGACGTTAGGCGGCGAGACGTCGAAGTCGCTAACCTCATGAGGAGATAGGAATAGCGCCCTACTTCGATGTTCAACGTCGAAGTAGGGACCGTGTAGACAATCCGTGTCCCGCAACGTCGAAATTGCTGGGTCCTCCATGGCGGCCATCAGCTGGGGGGTTGAGAGATGCTCTCTCTCCAGCCCCTGCGGGGCTCTATGGTCACCGTGGGCAGCAGCCCTTAGCCCAGGGCTTCTGGCTGCTTCTGCGGCAGCTGGGGATCTATGCTGCAGGCACAGGGTCTGCAACCAGTTGTCAGCTCTGTGGATCTTGTGTTGTTTAGTGCAACTGTGTCTGGGAGGGGCCCTTTAAGGGAGCAGCTTGCTGTTGAGTCCGCCCTGTGACCCTGTCTGCAGCTGTGCCTGGCATCCCTATTTCGATGTGTGCTACTTTGACGTGTAGACGTTCCCTCGCTGCGCCTATTTCGATGTTGGGCTGAGCAACGTCGAAGTTGAACATCGACGTTGCCGGCCCTGGAGGACGTGTAGACGTTATTCATTGAAATAGCCTATTTCAATGTTGGCTGCACGTGTAGACGTAGCCTTAGGGTGAGAAAACTGTTTATAGCCAATTTCTTTCATGTATTCAGCTTAATGCGTGTGTTTTTCTTATTTGTTTAGCAATCTCCTTTAGTCTGTTTGCTATTCCTTATAAAAATTTAAAGTTTACCTTTTGCACTTACCAAACTTGGTTTTTGCTCATTCTAAAACCCAGATTGTATAATTCATAAAGTGGGGATGGAGGCGTAAAAAGCTGTACCTATCTTCCCCCCGCATTGAGGGAAATGGTGAATTTCAGGCGTTTATACAGCACAGATCTCTATATAATGTAAGACAACATAATTTGGGGGTTACACTCCAGAGGGTGCGTACACTTGAGTACGGCAGAGCCAAGAGCAGAAGGGGCAGAGCTGCGGGCAGTCAGCTCTTAGAACCACCCAGCCCACAGTGAGGTGTCACCCCTCACTCCCTTACAGTTGCCAGCAGCCAGAGCAGTGCTGCCACAGCATTTCAGAGGAACCTAGAGCTCCAGAGTCCACTGCCCCTTTGCCCTCCTCACCTCCCCCGAGCTCCCTTGTCAGTGGGCGTGGCTAGGAATACAAGATTTGGACCTGTAATAAATGCAGGAAAAACAAATGGGTCAGGAGCAGAAATAAATTTATACAATCAAGGGGAATAAAGGTATAGTTTATTTGAAGTGGTATTTTAACAATAAACCAGGCATGTATTTTGTATACATTTTTACAATATCTAAAGTCTTCATTGAGTAGTAAAGTAATTGCATAACCTGGTAAGGCCCAAGTCAGAATTATCTTGGGACTTCTCATAGTTCTGGCCTGTGAGCTCCCTCCCTCCCCTTCCATTTCCCTTACACCCAAACTTAACACACACTGTATTTTAATCGCATTTTGTGTTTTTTACTACACAGACTGTTCTTTTTTTTTTTCAGTTACAAACACAAGTAGCACAATAGCCAAAACAGAGTTAACATGAATTCAAAAGAACATATTTTACCCATAAAAAAGAATTCAGACTTCTTGGGAATAAATAACAAGAAAATCCCACATAAGCAGCACATTTAATGTATCTGAACCTGTAAGGAATGTTAAAAAGCATTGGAACACTGCACCATGTTTAAAGGGCATTTGAAAGTTTTTAAATCAAGCCTCATTTAAAACAAACTGAAATCGTGGATCATTTTTAGGACCCAGTGTCAAAGAGTGTAACTTCCATAAATAATCAAGAATAAACTACATTCAGAACTATATATTAGAATACTTCTTAGCAAAGACAAATAAAAACACAACTTGCTGACATCCCTTTGAAGGAAGATTTTCTTTCTTTTTTGGCCCTGCCCTTGTTTTATTTATACAGAGCTGCACACTTTTTTTAATTATGCCAAGGAAAAGAAGGGGGAGCAAAGATCTTTGTTTTCCAACTGAGACAGTGAAATACTTTCCAAAGCTGCTTTTGTTTTTAATTTACAGAAGCTCTTGTGTCTAATCTACTAAGCCAACAAATGATCTGTTTGCCAGGTTTTTCATGAGAGTCCATTAGAAGTGCACACAATTGCTGACTTTATTCTTTTTTTGGAAGCACATGCATTTTCATTTGAACACTTGAAAGGATCCTTTTGGAGAACTTGTGACAATGGATATATTTTTAACAATGTATTTTGTTTCCCAAAAGTTTTTAAATTACTTAGTTAGGTTCCTCATTCTTCTTTTCTGGAGTGTCATCCAAAGTCTAATCTAAACGGTAAGAAAGCATGCCTGCATACCTAGAGATGAAAGTAGATGTAGTGTCTAAAACCAGAGTGAAAGAGAGCCAGAAATGTGTTCCCATCTAGACTAAGGTCTATGGCAGACAATGACCACCCTTGATCAGACATATGCCTGCACAGGAAAACCTCACAAAAGCTGGGTTACTTCATGGAGTTTCCAAATTATTGCTCCCTTTGAAGATGGAGTTTTCACCTCACCTCCAGAGAGCTGGTGGCGGGATAAGACCCAACAAAACCATGGATGTGCCAAGATCCATGGGAAAACCTGTGACTCACGAGACAGACAAAGAGCAGGGACAGTAACAAAGTTACAGTGTCTTTACGCTACTATCCCTACACAGGGGCCTGCTGCCAAAGGCTGTTAAAGAAGATGCATGTACGTGCATGCACACACACTCACAGTTCACTGCTGGGGGAAGGAGGAAGAGAGCTGATCCTGGGCCAGCATATTTTGCTGAAAAGAAATCGTCATTGGATGTCTCCTTCTTCTACCCTTCCCTAGCACAACCCCCATATTCCAACCTACCTACTAGACTGGGTCTCAGGGGCTTTGGCAAGTCATGGAGAAGGAGGTGAGCATGATGATCTGCTGAACCCTCATCCATCTGTCCCCAAAGCTGATTTGTTCAGGGCTTTGGTCATATATTAGTGAGGTATAGAATACAACTCTGTGCATCTAGGCCCAGAGATGTCCATCTGGCCTGTTTGATCTTCCCTTCTCTAAAAGAACAGAGAGGTACAGCCACAGTGGAAATCAAAAGGAAATAGCACGACTGTTATGGCTCTACCATAATTCTTTTACTGACTCACTTATGTAATGCATTTCATGTCCACTGAAGGACATCAATAAACAACTTCCAGAGGAAAGCAACTGGAGAAAAAAAGTGATAAGAATGGCAGCCTATCTTACGGATATCTCCAAAATGTTCCAAGACATGCATCTTAGGGTACAGCTAGACTACCTGGGAGATCAAACACGACCCCACTGTCAGGCTGCTATTGCCTTTTTTTTTTTTTTTTTTTTTTTAATCTCATGGCTTTACATACCCTTTGAGGCACATATATTCCAATGTGAAAACAACTAGTTTACATTTATAGTTTACATTACTCCACTGAACATTACACAGATTCAAGAAGAGCATCAAACAAGGTGACAAGATTCACACTAAAAATCATTTTGTGAACAGTCCGAGATGTTCTAGCAGCAAACCCACAGGAAGAATCCCACCCTCTGATAGCCAATTGTCGGGAAGGTGACAGTGTGGCAAGAGAAAGACCAAGCATTACTGAGGATGTTTGATAAGTCCTCAGTTTTGTCTATACTTAGCCTGTTAGATGATTTATGATCACCAGCCAGTGCACCATTTCCTTCAATTCTGTGTGCTCCTTGATGGGTGGGTTACATTTTTCACAGCTGTTATCATCACACTTTAACTGTAATAATAATGTGCCTGAATTGTATTGTGCCACATACCATGTGTACATGGGGTGCTGTCAGCTTGCTCTTCCATATGGAGTTAGCCAATGCAGTGGTAGATGAATAGTGCAACTGCCTAAAATCGAAGCCCTGGTAATTGCTTTGAAGGGGGTGACTATTACTCAGAGCCATGAAGAAAAAGAGTAATGGAGGTGGGTAGAAAGAGAAAGGAGGACACATCTCTACACTCATCTTTTGCAACCCAATCCTGGAATACTTTATCTTTTATAATTTCCTAAGCACTAAAAAGCATCTGAGGAGAAAGCACCACAAAAAGGGCCTTTGCCTCAGCAGGTATAAATCTGTAAACTCCCACTGAAGTCAATGGAATGGTGTCAATTTACAATAGCTAAAAATCTAGCCGTGGTCGTGCACCATCCCAGAAAGCAAACCAGACCAGCATCTGATGAAGTGAGTCTTTGCTCATGAAAGCTCATGCTCAAAACTTTTCTGTTAGTCTATAAGGTGCCACAGGACCCTTCGTTGCTGTTACAGATCCAGACTAACACGGCTACCCCTCTGATACATCCCAGAAAATAAATCTGAAGGGAATGGTGGGCACCCTGCAGAAGGGCTGCCTAAATATATTCAACTTGGGAGAGACTTTTCTTCAGTATCTAACATCTGGAAAAATACTTTGCAAAAAAGGCAACAGACTCCAAGCTCAGGTTGCTGGGTAACAGACTGAGTACAGTCCCATGGAAAGTGGTGGAGGCAGGGAGAATGGAACATTTCATGACTTCTTCAAATCAAAGCAGGAGCACTAATGGGGCCTCTATGATGGGTAAAGGCCCCATTTCACTCAAACACACTGTCTTATTTCCACAACTTTCCTTGATACTTTTTCTATTTAACATTTAAGCAAGCCCATGTTCTTTCATTCTTGGGCTTTCAGGGAAGCCCTAAAGGTGAATTTAGGACAAGAGACTGGACAATGGCAAGTGAAGCACGACAAGCTGAAGTGGGTCTGGGTGTACAGCTTCATTCAGACAATATCTAAAATTCTCACAGGTGAAGTAAATTGTACTGTATGTGAACACTTTTTCCCCCAAGGTGGTTCCAAGAAGGAGGCCCTTTTCAAAAGGTTTATTATCTGAGATGAGGTTTCTAATGCAATTGCCCTAGCCTGATACCAAAGATTGGCCTTGGGCTTAGCTTTGCCAGTCTAGCAATAAAAATCAAGGTATTTGGTGTGCCCACTAACTCTAGGGTACCCTATGAGGAAGCAAGTTTTCCCAGAGGGAGTGGCAGGGGACTAGTGAGGGGAAACAAGGCCTTTCATTAAAGGAGAACTGCAGGGACATGTTAAAAGTTCTAACCACTGCATATAGCTGCACAGAGGAGCACATCACACATGCAAATGTTTCAGTGTCTGAAGGAGAACAAATCAAAGAGGAACTTGCTTTCCTGTGGCAGAGGACAGAGACCCCTGCAGAAACCACTAACAAAACACACTTCTAATCTTGTTTTCAGGTGAATTTTAGAGTTTGTTGATTGTGTGTGTTATGGTTAATTTTACAGGTGGTTCAACTGATTCATTAAAAGAAAAAATGTTTGAGGTGAATGTTACAATTTATATGAGAATACAGTTTCAAACTCTGATTTCTAATGGTATTAGAATGGACTTGAATCTCTCAATCTTAGGCTCTCACCATGGGGCCTAACTCCTAGAGAAGAATAGAGGGCTGTATAATTAACATGGCAGCACCCTCTGAGAAATACAACAGCATCATTAGCTGAGGGGAGGTCGCAAACCACTGAAAGAGATTTTGAAACGCTGAAAACTTATGTCTCATGAAAACAGAGAGAAATTCCATTGAAGGAGAGCCCAACGAGGCAATCTTTTTTACTGCTAGGATTGTGTAACCTGCAAGCAGCTTTCCTCTACTGCCAAATCCCCAGGAGTAGGGTCCTATCAAGGGAACTCAGCATGGAACAGATTGTTGACATAGGAAAGTGGTAGTCGTAAAGGAAAACTGCTGCGACTAAGTAAGTAAAGTAGCTCTGATCCTGAGAGGTTCTGAACACCTTCCACTCCCAATGAAATGAATTAAACAATGTCTGAGTTCCTATCTTGAAGTGTTATGACATTATCTATTACAGTTTGTTTCAATATCTATTTCTACAATCTGAAATCTGTGGTTCACAATTTGTTGCAGAATTGCAAATAGAAGACTTGGCATTTTGTTGACAAACCCATAGAGCATCCACATTCCTAAGGCATTCTGTCAACAGTAAATCGACAGACTGTGGCACTTTTGTCAACAGCATTCTTCCTCCCGCCCCAGCCCCTATGAGGCAGAATGCCTCTTGGCAAATCTCTGTCAACAGAAAGCTGTTCTGAACATTCTGGGGGACCTTCTATTAACAGAAAAGGCCTCCAGGGCACTGAGCAGCTGACCTGGGGGACACCCTGTCCACAGCAATCAGAGCTCTATGGTCCCTTCCTCCAGTCGTTCTTAAAGCTGACAGGAGCCTGGGAAACCCTGTGGCAGGAAGCCGAAAGCATTGAAGCAGCAGAACCACAGGCTGCTTGTCTCTATGCTCTCACAGCTACTCCTTTCAGCTGATGGATAAAACCTGGCAGAAAGCCAGCCACCCTGTGATCATCCAGGGACCAGCTGGAGGGGTCCCAGGAACCATGCTAGAGCGTGAAACACCAGATTCTCTCTTGGACTGGGCCTAAGGTCCGTGACCTTCTGGGCATGTGGATCAATGAAGAGACCCTCCTTAACCCTTTGGCAAAGCGGAGGAATGCCCTCACATATGCCCACCTCCATCCTCCAGCACAGGCTGGAGTTGCGGAATACCCACGCATTGTGTGCCTGGCCTGACAACCCGATATAAATATCAAGGAACTGTCCATGGTGGTCAACCAGGACCATTTATATAATACTTTGCACCTGCAAAATACTTAAACATCTCACAACCTACCTTTCAATTTCAGTTACAGTGTGAAACCAATGGAATTACTCCCGTGTACTAACAATTGTATTATCACAGCACTACAGATAGGGAAACAGACTTATGCAAGAACATCATGTGAGTTACTAGAACCAGCAACAGACGTTGTGGGAAGATAGGGTCTGATAAAGCCTTCACACACTGATGGGGTCTGAGCTCACGTTGAGCTGCCCATTGAAGTAGGTGAGAAGTTACGGTTGGATGGGGAGGAAACGAAGAGGGGATTAAATGCCACACACCTACTACATATTCTAAGCACTGCCAAATGAGGCAGTCGTGTCAAGACACCTACCAAATTTCTCAGATGAAATGTTTTTCCAAATTTCCCACTCCCCAACAGTATTCTGGCATGACAGATTGTAGCGATAGGCCTCAAACAATAATCAGAGGTGTCATGTAAACCACAGAAACTAAAGACCAGCTGTTCAAAAAGCCATTAACCTGGCTGGACCTGTCAAATTCTCCCTAATGCTCTTTTATTCTGGGAACCCCAAGAAGGGGGAAAGAATTCTTTTGGTAGTCATATTTCAAAGAGCACCATTCAGTGAATATTTTCAATCAGAAAATGATACATAACAAACACACATGGGCATACGTGCGAGCGCACACAGGATATACATATGTATAGCTAGAGCTACCCATAAACAGCAATGGAGGTCCTTTCATTTTGCCTTTTGTGCTGTTCATTCCAGGAATCCATCCTTGATCTTGACAGAGCTGCTAGTTTCTAATGAATACTTTTCCAGCTTTTATGGGTGGCATGAAGCAAACACCTGGGAGTAAGATTTGTTCAGTGTGCGTCTGTAGCTTGTTGTTTTTTAAAACAGTATGCTTTCATCTCTGTCTTATAATAAACATTTATTTTTATTGTAACAAAACATTTTTGTTGATTTGGGCAGTAAGAGAACAAAAAATAAAAAACAAACAAGTAAACAAAAGCATTTTTGCTGCACTGCTGCAGGAAGGAATGAATTGAGAAGCAGAATCTAGTCATACAAAACAGCACAGGGAGTTAAGACAGCTAGGTTCTATTCTTTGCTATGTCATAATTTGCTGTGACCTTGCATAGTGTCTTGCTTTAGCAGGGTGAAAGCTGGGGATATTAGCTCCTGACAGGCATGTGGCAGGGTTTTTGCTACCTAAGATACCTATACAGCCCCCATCACTGTAGTACAAAGCACTTCAATTTTTAATATATTAATTCTCTCAGCACTTTTGTGAAGGAGGTAACTGCTATTAGCCCCATTGTATAGATGAAAACTGAGGCAGAGTAAAGCTAAGTAACTTGATCAAGGCCACATAGGTCATTATATGCCATTGTATATATCAGTTTCAACTATATAAAAATAATCCTCGCACCTCACTCTACCTGAGAATCTCAGAAGCCGGCCACAGAATGCCTATGACAGTCAGTAATCCCAGGAATTATATTATAAGCACCAGACAGTACTATATTTATGGCTCAGCAAACACACCGCACACTTGTAGAAGAGATCTAAACAAACATGAAGAATGAAGGCCTCCACCATCACCAGTCAAATCGTACCTAGGCTCTATATCAACTCAATCACTTCACCTCAGATCTTCAGACATATTTAGGCAGCCTGAAGCCCACTGAACTCAGTCACTGTGGCATTCCTTCCTCCATTCTTCCCGGGTATTATGACTACTTAAAACTGAAGCCTATTCAAGGCAGAGACTTGTCTCCAGACCAGACCATTAACTGCTTACTACATTACTGAAGCTATTAAAATAATACATATTATTGTCAGTTAATGGCAATTAGAAGTAAAGCTATTTAAAAATGGTGGAAAAGCCCACAAAATATTTTCATCAGTTGTGTAAGCTGCTTGGGGGTGGGCTGGTGGGGGCACAGCATTTTTTTTAAATGTCTAATATTTGCAATTATGTGAGGAACATTTCCTCCCCAGTCACAGGACTCTGCCACTTAAATTTATGGTAAAAGGATAATTCTCAATTCTGGACAGTACTGGCCAAACCTGTCTAGTCTGGAACACACTCATCCCGCAAACTGCAAAATCCAGCATGATTTTAGTTAGCCAGATGACCACTTATCATGGGTGTGGCCAAGTTTCCTACAGTCCCATAAAGTTTGTTTCCAGCCATCAGCCCTGGCTCTCAGTGTTCTGTGCTGTTATTAAGCTCTAATTTATCCCTAAATGTCTTTTAGGAGCCCAGTAAGCAGTAGTGTTGGTTATCCTGCTAGACAATATTGACCTCCTGTGGTTCAGCAAATTCTCTCATTCTGCACCAGTCAGGTCCCAAGGATGCCAGATTAGAGAAGTTCAACCTATATTTGCATTTAAAAGGCCTGATTTGCTACTGCCTTGTACCTTCAATAGTCCTTGAATGATAACTGAGCATAACGTACGTTTACAATATTAACATTTCAGGCCCGACACATTCTTCTCACAAATATATATAGCTGCACAAAGTGAGAGGTGCTGAAGAATGAAGCCTAGAAGCCCGTATGTCACCTAGTCACAAATAGGATAGTTTGATGCCATATCTTTGGGGAACCTAGATTCTACTGCACGCCTGCTGTTCAGATGCAACCATGGTGCCTGTATATACATGGCTGTGGATGGGCCCCTTCCATCATATGAAGGGAGGGAGGTGCAGTGTTTGGGGGAATACAGTCTGCCTCCAGGGAGGCCAGGCATTTCAGTCCAGCCCATCTCTGGGAATAAAAAAAAGCTTCATTGAAAAGTTCAATCAATTCCTCAGCTTCAAATACGTTTTAAAACCAGCAGACATGAAAAGGCAAATAAAGGGGCACTTCTAATTCTGTCTCTTTATGAATACTTATGAAAATATGCGGATCAAAGCTGCTTCCCCTGCAAGTAAATTTCAAGTCTCCTGTAGGACTCAAAGGAAAAGTAGTAGAACTCATTTTATATTTCAGTTAGCATAAAGCACATGTTCAAGAATTACTAAGCAATGATTTTGTAATGATCTTCCCTAGTTTTTAAGGCCGGGTGAGCGGCTTCAGAAATAGCACAAATCACCCCAATTGACGCCATTCTATCACCACAACACTGGACGGGGCAGCGGAGTCTGAAGAACCATTTCACGTCATCTCTGCCTCTCCCCTAACTAACAGCTCCAGCTACCTTATGCACATGAAAACTGTGTTTCAAAAGAGAACTGTCCCATGATCAAGCTTAACCCCCTAAGTTACTCTGACAAACTGTACCTAAGCTCTTGCTCCTGAATGAACTGAACTGGCCCTGGCATCAGTCAACGCACATGTGCCCTGAAAGCTGCATTATCTTGTGATCATGTTAACCTCTGTCCAAGTCCCACTATATTCTTCCATAACACAAGCAAATTTAGTTTAAGCTTCCTAGCCACAAGTACTCAGCCCTCGTCTTTTGCACACATCTCAGAGGAAAATGCTATTCTTGTAGTGGAGGTACTGAACTGTAGCTTAAGTGATCTTGATTCAGTGTCCAGCTACATTACAGACATCAGGTAACTTCCTTTCTGTCACATCTGTTTAGATGGTAAACTCTTCAGGGCTGAGACTCTTGTTGGACCTTTGTACCATGTCTAGCTTGATGGTGCCCTGATTGCAGGAATATTACAGATCTGAAGTTCTCATTGTATGATAGAGAGAGAAATCTAGCAGCTGAGACGGTTTATCCAGGTTGAAGTACTCTTTGTGGAGAGCACTATAGACAGATGAAATAGGTAGAGTTGGATGGATGGAGAAGGAGATTAACTTAGAAGACCATTTTTGGGGTTATAAATTATGTGCAGAGGCAACAGGAAGAAGGGGGATGAAGGAAGAGGAATTAACTGGGTATTTCTATTTGTTGAGTAGGGATAGGGACATCACCAAGCAGGAAGAGTACTGACTTGGTGGTAGCATTTCTAATGACAGAAGGCTGGTAGCAATGCTTAAGATGAAGACTGAGTTGGAGGAGAAGTAACAAAATGGACCAAGCCAAAACATTAACATTTCTTTTTCCTTGTGTAATTATATAAAGACGCTAGAAATAAAACGATCCTGAAGTTAGCCAGGGAAGCATACAGAAGGCAGGAGAACAGAAGGTCTTGCAAAGAACAGAGCATTTGAAGAGTCCCTTGCTTCCCTCAGTGACATTGGCTTAAAAGAAACAGCTCCTGCCTAGAGAATAGGATGCAAGGTACAACAGAATGAAAAGTTATGTAGAATTAACTCTAAAAGGAAAGTAAAACAGATGGTGTATGTGGATTTTGGGAAGAATCTGCATTTCCCAACAGTCTGTCAAAACCTTAGGGAACTCACAGCTATTGTTTTAGAACAGAATGAAGTGATTTTCTCATTACACCACCTTATTAATGTCAATGAAAGAAGAAAAAGCTAATTGGAAATTTCAGAAACTACAAAAGGCAGCGTGTGCTCTGAATTTGAAGGCATACAAGTCCCTCCTCACGTCTGTGAATATGTAACCTGTTCAGAGGGGAAAGATGTCTTGTGGCTCAGCCATTAGACTAGGACTTAGTTTCTTTCCTAGCTGTGCTTACAGCCTCAGGGAAGGGAAAAAAAAATCTCAAGTTTTTTCTGTCCCTAAATTCCCCATCTGTGAAAAGCTCCCTTTACTCAGCACTTTCTCTGCCTTTCCTATTTAGATTGCAAGCTGTTGCAGGCATGGACCAGCTATCTCCTTGTGTTGGTACAGTGCCTGAATCCAATACAACTCTTACCTCAATGGGGCATCTCAGAGCTATTGGACCATCTGATGGTGGAAGGAGACAAGATTTCAAGGTTCACAGAGCTCTTCTTCAGGTCTGTCTTGAACGATTCTCTTCCACCAACAGAGCCTGTTGGAGTAAACCATTAGCTCATCCATCTTGTCTCTATACTGCATATAATAAGGCATTTTATGAATATTTTTCAGACTATACAATGTTTGCATGTCTCAGAGTCCCTTAGACTTTATTCTAGTTGGTGCTGGATGAAGATTCGTGGCTCTGTACTACAGATTAGCTTTGGTACGTATGGGGTTGAGGAAAACATCTATTGATAGTTCTTTTTCCACTGTATAAAACATAAATCCTGTCCCTTCTCAATAAATAATAATGTGAAAGCTTTTAAGAAACCTCAGCCTTTAAACTTTACCACCACAGCACTAAACAAGCTACAAAAAAAAAAAGTTTCCATAAATTGGCATTCATAAAGAACCACCCCTTTAGTTTGCATGGGAGCCAGAGCCACCTTCTCTAAGGGAGAAATGTACGTCAATCTACAAACCCTTTTAATAATGTTAGAGTCCTGAATTTTAATGTATTAATGAATGGACATGCACCCATGCTGTAATCATGAATTTCAGTGTTGCCTTTGATGCTTCATTGGGCACAAAGCTCTTACAAAATGTTTGAAGTGTCTGACTGTGTAATAATGATTTATAATTCTCTTGAACCAAAGCAAAATTTGCTAGTAAAAATCATTTTTGAAATAAAAAATAAATTGTGACTGGAGGGTCTGGATTTGTTTCAAAAAACGATCACCCAGAAGCAGCAAATTATTTAAAAAGCCACCAGTTCCAGTGTTTTGAGATAGAGAGCGTACAACTCCGAATTTCAAAGTACGGTTAATTAAGATCAGTTTATTAAAATGTCAATCTTTTTAACCAAAAATTTCTTCATGATGCATACTAGCTGCAAGTTCCCTTACGTTCAATATTCTGTGGAGAGAGTATTTTTGCTTGCGCTGTATGGCTAACATTAGCTCTTCTCCTCACAGCCCCACCCCCTTTCCTCTGCCAGTGCTTTCCTGCAGAATAAGTGACCTTTGCATGTCTATTGGCCTGTTCTCCCTACTGCTCTATCAGCAAGTTCCTGGCAGAATGTTAAAACCGCTAAGCATGTGGCCGAGTAGATCCAAAAGTTCCATAAGACTTTTTCCTTCTGATACAGGCTGACTGCAGCCTGTATAAGTCAATGGAAAGACTCCTACTCACTTCAGGGAAACTTGGCTGCTATTGTCAAGGCTATAAGTTCGAGTGTGTTTTATTGTCAGGACAGGCAGAGCAGGAGAGGGAAGAACCTGAACAGAATGCATCCATTTCATTTTCTAAATAGTTATTTTACAAAAATTTTAATCAAACATAACAGATCTGCCAAGAAAATGGACACAGTACAGCTGGTGCCATTCCTGCATATTTTTCTGAGGAACTTGATGCCGGAATAGGGGAAACACTTTAAATAATATCTAGTAAAAGACACCTCTTTCTCCTCCTTTGGGCCAAGAATTATACTGAGCTCGATGGTTTGCGACTCTTGCACACTCAAATATTGTACCATATTTTCCATTTCTGCAGCTCCCTTAACGCTGGCCACAACTCTGAGGCCCAAGGTTTTCTGAGGTTCTTCCATCTTTGACACTAAAAAGGACTTTTATTTAGCTAGATATTCATATTTCTTCATTATATATGTATATGTATGCACCTGTGAAAGAAAGCACAAAGCAAGGGAGACTTTTCCAGGTAAGCTACTGCCTGTGCGCTTTTGGGTTCAAGGAATAAGATAGTCACCAGCATTAATAGGTACCACCCCACTGAACTGAAACTTACTTTCTAGAAGTGATGAACCTTACCAAAGAGGCCACATTTTTTCTGCAATACATACCCTTTGCACTGTCACAGATTATAATTAGGGGTTGGGGCCATTACAAGCCAGTGTAAGTTAGAGCAGTCTCAGAGCTACTCTAAATTGTATGAAGGGAGCAAGTCAGCAACACTAAGGCTACGTCTACACGTGCACGCTACATCGAAATAGCTTATTTCGATGTAGCGACATCAAAATAGTCTATTTCGATGAATAATAACGTCTACACGTCCTCCAGGGCTGGCAACGTTGACATTCAACTTCGACGTTGGGCAGCACCACATCGAAATAGGAGCTGCGAGGGAACGTCTACACGCCAAAGTAGCACACATCAAAATAAGGGTGCCAGGAACAGCTGCAGACAGGATCACAGGGCAGACTCAACAGCAAGCTGCTCCCTTAAAGGACCCGTCCCAGACACAGTTGCACTAAACAACACAAGATCCACAGAGCCGACAACTGGTTGCAGACCCTGTGCATGCAGCATGGATCCCCAGCTGCAGCAGCAGCAGCCAGAAGCCCTGGGCTAAGGGCTGCTGCACACGGTGACCATAGAGCCCCGCAGGGGCTGGAGAAAGAGCGTCTCTCAACCCCTCAGCTGATGGCCGCCATGGCGGACCCCGCTATTTCGATGTTGCGGGACAGGGATCGTCTACACGTGCCCTACTTCGACGTTCAACTTCGAAGTAGGGCGCTCTTCCCATCCCCTCATGGGGTTAGCGACTTCGATGTCTCGCCGCCTAACATCGATTTCAACTTCGAAATAGCGCCCAACACGTGTAGCCGTGACGGGCACTATTTCGAAGTTGGCGCCACTACTTCGAAGTAGCGTGCACGTGTAGACGCGGCCTAAGGGAGCTTGAAGGTTGTACTAATTTAAAGCAGACAAACAGGAGCAGGAGCGCTCTCTGCACCATTCAAGGTGAATAGGTAGTGATTAGAGAAAAGTTGCTTAGCCACAGTAAGCAACTCCCCACCCCCTTCCAAACACACTGTAGACTTTGTGTGGCACACAGCCTCCTTGGGCATCACCTGTACCAACTCTGGACACAGCTTTGTTAAATTTGGCTATGATGTCAGCAAAACAGCTCCTTGAAGTATTCAGTAAAGTTTGTGTCTCCCTGTATAATACAGTAGCACCTCAATTTACACAAGGGTTGTGTTCCCACACACCCTCACATAACTCGAATTTCATGTAAGTCGGGGGATGGCTTTTTTGCCCCGGCAGAATGCACTTTCTGCAGCTGGGAAAGCAGCAGGAGCATCTGGAGCGCCTTTTGAAAGGTAAGTCCTGGAGGTGGGGTGGGCAGTAGGGGAGGGTTAATTGTGCACATATGTGAATTTAACTGAGGAAGGATGCTAGTACGAATAGTTTCATAAGGCAGTTGCTTCTACCACATCCTGCAAAGAGAGGGTCATATGCCACCATGATACTTATACAATGCTGTTCAACTCCATGGAGTTGTGGATGGAAAAATCTAGTCCAGGATAGCGATTCTTTTCTCGTGCTATGTAACTGTTTCACAAGAAGGCAGATTCTCAGCTTGTGTGAATACCTGGGAGATGAACTTGAAATGGGAGGGAGTATGGGCTACACTGGGAGAGTAAAAAGAGGGCCAGGGCAAAACTGGGAGGCAAGACCAAATCAATGTCTGAGATGCCTATATACAAATGCAAGAAGTATGGGAAACAAACAAGAAGAATTGGAAGTACTAATAAGTGAATACAACTATGATATCGTTGGCATCACAGAAACTTGGTGGGATAATACTCATGATTGGAATGTTGGTATTGAAGGGTACAGCCTGCTTAGGAAGGACAGGCAGGGAAAGAAGGGAGGAGGTGTTGCCTTGTATATTAAAAATGTACACACCTGGACAGAGGTGGAGATGGACAGGTTGAAAGTCTCTGGGTTAGACTCAGAGGAGTTAAAAACAAGGATGAGGTCCTACTAGGCGTCTACTACAGGCCCCCTGGCCAGGTGGAAGAGGTGGATGAGGCTTTCTTTAAACAGCTAACAAAATCATCCAGGGCCCAGAATTTGCTGGTGTTGGGGGACTTCAACTATCCAGGTATATGTTGGGAAACTAATACAGCAGGGGACAGACTGTCCAATAAATTCTTGGATTGCATTGCAGACAACTTTTTATTCCAAAAGGTTGAAAAAGCTACCGCGGGGAAGCTGTTCTAGATTTAATTTTAACAAATAGGAAGGAAATTATTGAGAATTTGAAAGTGGAAGGATGCTTGGGTGAAAGAGATCATGAAATCATAGAGTTCACAATTCTAAGGAAGGGTAGAAGGGAAAACAGTACAATAGAGATAGTGGATTTCAGGAAGGCAGATTTTGGTAAACTCAGACAGCTGGTAGGTAAGGTCCCATGGGAAGCTAAACTGAGGGAAAAAACGGCTGAGGAGAGTTCGCAGCTTTTCAAAGGGACATTATTAAAGGCCCAAAAGCAAGCTATCCCACTGCGTAGGAAAGATAGAAAACATGGCAAAAGACTGTCTTGGCTTAACCAGGAGATCTTGCATGATCTCAAACTAAAAAAGGAATCGTATAAGAAATAGAAACTAGGACAAATTACAAAGGATGAACATAGGCAAACAACACGACCATGCAGGACCAAGATTAGAAAGGCTAAGGCACAAAATGAGCTCAAACTAGCTACAAGCATAAAGGGAAACAAGAAGGCTTTTTACAAATACATTGGTAACAAGAGGAAGACCAAGGAGAGGGTAGGGCCACTGGTCAGTGACGAGGGAGAAACAGTAACAGGGAATTTGGAAATGGCAGAGGAGTTTAATGATTTCTTTGTTTCGGTCTTCACTGAGAAATCTGAAGGAATGTCTGACATAGAGAATGCTAGTGGAAAAAGGGGTAGGTTTAGAAGTTGAAATACGAAAAGAACAAATTAAAATTTACTTAGAAAAATTAGATGCCTGCAAATCACCAGGGCCTGATGAAATGCATCCTAGAATCCTCAAGGAGCTGATAGAAGAGGTATCTGAGCCTTTAGCAATCATTTTCAGAAAATCATGGGAGACGGGAGAGATTCCAGAAGACTGGAAAAGGGCAAATATAGTACCCATTTATAAAAAAGGGGAACAAGAATAACCTGGGAAACTACAGGCCAGTCAGCTTAACTTCTGTGCCAGGAAAGATAATGGAGCAGGTCATTAAAGAAATCATCTGCAAGCAATTGGAAGGTGGTAAGGTGATAGGGAACAGCCAGCATGGTTTTGTTAAAAACAGATCATGTCAAACCAATCTAATAGCTTTCTTTGATAGAATAACGAGCCTTGTGGATAAGGGAGAAGTGGTGGATGTGATATACCTAGACTTCAGTAAAGCATTTGACACGGTCTCACATAATATACTCATCAATAAACTACTCAAATACAACTTAGATGGGGCTACTATAAGGTGGGTGAACAACTGGCTGGATAACTGTACCCAGAGAGTAGTTATTAATGGTTTTCAATCCTGCTGGAAAAGTATAACTAGTGGGGTTCCGCAGGGTCTGTTTTAGGACCGGTTCTGTTCAATGTCTTCATTAACAATTTAGATATTGACATAGAAAGTACACTTTTTAAGTTTGCAGATGATACCAAGCTGGGAGGGGTTGCAACTTCTGTGGAGGATAGGGTCATAATTCAAAAGGATCTGGATAAACTGGAGAAATGGGCTGAGGTAAACAGCATGAAGTTTAATAAGGACAAATGCAAAGTGCTCCACTTAGGAAGGAACAATCAGTGTCACACATACAGAATGGGAAAGGACTGCCTAGGAATGAGTATAGCAGAAAGGGATCTAGGGGTTATAGTGGACTACAAGTTAAATATGAGTCAACAGTGTGATGCTGTTGCAAAAAAAGCAAACATGATTCTAGGATGCATAAACAGGTATGTTGTGAACAAGACACGAGAAGTCATTCTCCCGCTCTACTCCGCGCTGGTTAGGCCTCAGCTGGAGTATTGTGTCCAGTTCTGGGCACCGCAGTTCAGGAAGGATGTGGAGAAATTGGAGATGGTCCAGAGGAGAGCAACGAGAATGATCAAAGGTCTGGAGAACATGACCTATGAAGGAAGGCTGAGAGAATTGGGCTTGTTTAGTTTGGAAAAGAGAAGATTGAGGGGGGACATGATAGCAGTTTTCAGGTATCTAAAAGGGTTTCATAAGGCAGAGGGAGGGAACTTGTTCTTCCTTGCCTCTGAGGATAGAACAAGAGGTAATTGACTTAAATTGCAGCAGGGAAGGTTCAGGTTGGACATTAGGAAAAAGTTCCTAACTGTCAGGGTGATCAAACACTGGAACGAATTGCCAAGGGAGGTGGTAGAATCTCCATCACTGGAGATATTTAAGAAGAGGTTAGATAGATGGCTTTCAGGGATGGTCTAGAAAGTGCTTGGTCCTGCTGTGGGGGCAGGAGGCTGGACTCGATGGCCTCTCAAGGTCCCTTCCAGTCCTACTATTCTATGATTCTATGATTAGACTTCAGTGGATCTACCCAAGGTATTTTATATGTGGATGTTAATTACAGGGCGTCTACTAAATATATAAAACACATATAAGAAATGTAAATAATTATTTCCTGGATTTTATCACTCAGTTCCTATAATCTACCCCACTGCAAGTCCTCTAAGCATGGGCTTTTGATCTTAAAGCGTCTAGGACTTACTACCCTCTAAAATTATTCCAGGTTCAAATGCTCTTTATCTGTTTGATGATTTCCACCAGGTGAAACAGAGGGGTTTTGTGTTGCATTTCAGGGTTCTTTCAAACTTGATAGTGAAACACTGAGGCTATGTCTACACAGAACTGTCCCCAGCACTGCTGCTGGCAGAGCTATGCAAAGTGAGCTGCCTCTGCAGACATGCCTCTGCCAGCTAAACCTCCCTCTGATGCCAGTTCCTTGTGCCTCAAATCTGTGGGCAAACTCTTGAGGGGCGGGGGGTGCTATGGTATTGAGTTTCAGGAGTATGCCAATGAGCAGCTATTTGTAATACCCAGCAGCTCACTTTGCATGGCTCTGGCGGCAACAGTGCTGGGCAGAGCTCTGTGTAGACATAGCCCAAGGGTGTGAAACTCAGGGCAGGTGTGAATCTCTGTGTACTGTAAGTGTACATGATTGCAGGTGGAGGGGAAACCCATTGATTTCCAGTGCTATAAATGAGAGGAGAATCTGACCTTTACTGTTTTGTCTATAGATTGTTGGGCAGGTTTCCTAGGAAAAGTCTCTTGGAAGAATGATTATACTAATGACATATATTTTGTACCACATAGTAAGGTGATGTGGAATCACAGCAGCATGTATCCCTGGCAGTCATTATACAGCTTATCCATCAAACTTACACACGTAGCTACTGTAGGCAACACAGAAAGAATCCCTCTCTGTTTATGTCTGATTTCCCTTGTGTTTTCTCTACAGCACTGAGATCCCATTATCTGGTATGTGGGACACCTGCCTTCAAGCTGTGCACTGCTCTAGCACAAGCTGCACAGGTCCTGATCCTGTATTTGTGGGGGGACTGCTGCACCCGGCAAAGTTAAGGGAGCTCCTTGAGAGCACAGTGATCCACAGATACCAACGAAAATGCAGGATCATGTCCTCAAGAGGAAATCCTGGTCACACTGGAGTCAGAGTCTCATGCATCTGACAAAGGGGGTCTTTGCCCACAAAAACGGATGCTCCAAAATATCTGTTAGTCTATAAGGCACCGCAGGACTTCTTGATGTTTTTGAAGATACAGACTAACTCGGCTACCCCTCTGGTAAATGAGCACTGACTTCAATGAAGCCAGGATTTCTTCCCAAGAATTTAGTGATGTGCTCAGAGTTGTTCCATCCATAGGGCAAATTGGGGCACCCACCCAAGGGCCCTGTGCTTTTGGGGCCCCACAGCAGCTATCCCAACTATCCTTTGGACAGAGTAACTGGGCCTGGCCTGGGGCAGCAGCAGGGTTCACCCCCACTCACACTCACTACTTAGGCACCAGGAGCCAGAACTCCAACACACTCGGCCCCACCACACAACCCTCTCCTAGCCTGCTGCACTTGGCCTCTCTCTGCTGGCAGGAAGCAGAGACCTCTGGCCCCAGGGTGCTCCGCTTCCTGCTGCCACAGAGAAGCAGGGAACAGCAGGCTGAGAAGAAAGCAGGGTGGGCTGGGTGGGGTTGAGTGGGGAGCAGTGGAGAAGTCTCACATGGTGGGGGGCTGAGCCCTTCTGCCACAGTGCCTGGCCCTGTAACCCAGGCTGCGTTGCTCAAGTAAAGGGGAAGAGAATGTGGGGTAAGGGTGGTCCTGCAGTTCATGAGCCCTGAACCAGGGGTGAGGGTTGGTTCAGGCCCTGCTCCCCTCTTGGAAGAGTGCTGGATGTGCTACAGCTGTGACTGAGTTTTGTTACAAATAAATTGGGGTTTTCCACGCTTTATTATTTTAAATTTTAGTACAGGTCACACCTCCCAAATCTGGGAATCCCTCATCCAACATCATCAGTGGTCTGGTAGGACCACAGATGTTCCAGGACCAATAGTCCTGGGACTGGGGCCAGGACTGGCATCTGAGGGACCAGTGTCCAGTAGCCCAGCTAGAGCCAGTGTCTGTGGGCCCAGGCCAGGGCCAGGCCCGGAGCAACAGAGAGCAGCCCTGCAAGGGCCAGAGCCCCTGCCCCGTGGCAGTGCTTGGCTGGGTCTGGAGCCCAAGACCAAGGCCAGAGTCCCCAGAGAGCATGTATCTGGGTCCTTCTGATAGCAGAATCCCTGGACCTTCCCTAGTCCAACAATTTCAGACCCCGATCATGCCAGACCAGGGAGGCACAATCTATATTTAAAATAAATAAGTTGAAATTAGGAAATAGTAATACAACTACTATGTTTGTAACTGCAGCTTCTGGAATCTGTCCTGCAGGGAATGTCACAAATCAAGAAGGTCTCCCTTTGTGTCACATTCAGCAAGTGAATCCAAGTCAAGAGAAAGGGGACGTAAAAATCACAGGTTAAGAGACAGCGTTCTATATACCACACGTATTTATTTCAGTAAGTTAGAATCTGATTCAGAGCACTTTGAAGTCAATGAAAAAAACCCATAAAGCCCTTGATACACAGAACATAGTACCCTGATAAAATATGCAGTTGATAAATTGGGATTAGAAAATACTCCTAACTGCTATATGGAGCTAAAACCTCCCATTTTAGTCAAATCAAGTAACTCTTTTTAGGGATGAAAGGGAGCAGCTAGGTTGGTCATGTAGATTTAGCGTAACATGGGTTTGACGAACAGAAGTAGCTGGGCATTGTTGACCAGGAGTCTGAAAAATAGTTGGGAGTGTTGTTTTGCCTCACCAATCTGACCTGAGAATCTCTAGGCTCACCCTCCACCCCAGACCACAGCTGAGGAGTTATAAGAGCACCTATCCAGAGGTAAGTCACAGGAGCTGCAGCAATCGCATGAACCCTACAAATGATATAATAGCAACACAGGAATTATTGCACTTAATAATGGAGTTTACCATCAAATATCTGAGGGGGTAGTTACATACACATTAATCCACCTTGATTAGCTGCATAAAAACAATATGCAAGTACAAGTATATGTAGAGTAACTCCATACTCATACTCCCTCCTCATGAACTCAAGGAGTTGAAGGACCAGCCTCATTCCATTAATGGTGAGATGTGAGATATTGTTAGAGTGAAGAAAAATTTAAAGGTTTAGAGAAAGACTAGTACTAGTAGAAAGAAAAACTAACAGATAGGACAGAGAGACTAAAAGGCCACGGTTGGCCATAGGGTTTTATAGGTTTCCTTACCTCTCTTCAGCCCAATCTTTCAAAGCCAAAACTAGATTTCTCCACCCTAAGATTTTTGAGGGTACGCATACCTGATTGGAGAATGGAACCAACACATGCACCCACTTTGAATAGGTGTAAGATATCACATTACAGCCTCATTAACAACCTCCAAAAATGGACATCTGGGGCAAGATACCAAAAGATATCTGACCTAGGCCTTCACTTTGCAATAAACAGGATGGTTGATCCAATGAAGCAATAAGATCCTGGCACCACACAAGATAAAAATGCTGTCTGCTAACTAAACTGAAGTCTGGGAATGCTGGGAATGCAGATGAGTCCCCACCCCACTTACGTAGATCTGGCTGGAAATCTCCAGACATCCACACCTACCTAGCTCAAGCTGATATCTTACAGAGTATGATCCCTGTAGGCATCTTGCATTACGCTAAAATGGAACGAAACAGCAAAAGTTAGAGGGGAACAGCCAGTATGCATAACATAGGCTTAGGTTACAAGATATATAATACAGGCTAACATATCCTTACAGGCAACTGTATGACCGCAATTGTTGCTTTCAAACAAGCTGCTTTACATTATAAACTATTCCTCAAAGAATTCTTAACAGGATTAAAAATCTTTAAGTTTAAGGAATATTTTCAAAAAAACATGCAGATAATTTTAATCAAACATGCCACAGTAATTCATGACTGGACTGATTGTTGTGCCATGGGGTCATTTTTTCTAAGCCTACAAACAAGAGAAAACGAGAACCTTAGAAAGCAGTATTTCCTGAACCACATTTATCATATTAGTCAGGTGATGGGCCACACTGAATTATACAAATGTCACTATATAAACTTTTGGGTTATTTTCCTTGCCTTTATTTTACTGCATGAATTATGTGATGAAAAGCTGTGGATATGTGTATGGATGCAAGGACTCATGGCATTAAAAAGCTACACTTGAATGCCCTAAATTTCTGAGCTGTGAACCACCCATTGTAATCCCAGCTGGAGTCCAAGACTGTTGCTGAAAAGCAGTTTATTTTTCTTAAATGGGAACAAAATATTAATGCTTCACATTTTTAATGGAAGAGATTTATTCTGTGAAATTAACTGATGCACAGGTGCCAATTTCTTTCTTACAGCCTGATCTCCAGCAGCAATCTCCCCATTAAACAATGTTTTACAGTGCAGTGAAATGAACACTTGGGCTGCAGAAGCATATTTTAAATCAGTGGTCATTGAGGATTCACAAGATCTTCTACTCCCAGCACATTAATGGGCTCCCATCCACACCCAGGCAGACAGACACTGCACCATGAGGCAAAGGAGCAGATTTTTAGAATGGTCAGTTGCAGAGAAACATGAAAAATTGGACAACCACTGGTTTGTCCAGAATTTCAAGAGAAGGATGTGACTTAAAGTCCCAGTTTTTAATGAATATCTATGATCCACCTGGCTGACCAATAAAACAAGAAAATGTTGACAAAGCCAGAGCAGGTGAGGATCAGGTACCCTAGATGACCCTCACCCACTGATCAGAGAGAAGCTTCTCCAAGAGCGCATTGGCATCATAGCATAGCCATCGTTAAAAGCTCAATATGCTACCTGCCATGTTCTTATAGCAACACTCACAACTGCAAAGGGGACATCCCAGCACTGCAATCACTGGTGAGTGGCAAATTTTTAAATCTTGAACAACCAAAAGAGAATATGGAGGAAAGAATTGTGAAAGCGTTTGCAAGACAAAAAATTCTAATGAGCTCCTCAAGCAGAGTGTTAAATGGGGTCTCGTACATATGAACGAATCTGAATTTTAAAGAATTAAATGTCCCTAAACAATTCTATTTTGTTTGAAACATCAGCCCTTCTGGGATACAGTTTCTAAAAGAAACAGGAACATAGGCCTTGCCATACTGGATCAGCCTTGGTGTCCATCTTCTCCAGTATCCTATCTCCAAAAGCAGCCAAAGGAAGATGTCATGGAAAAATATAGCCCTTGACCACTTACCCAATTCTTGGCACACACCTCTCCATCAAAAATTATTGCCCACTCCTGTTCTATACAGAGCCTGTTTATGTAAATATTGGAGAAAACAGGCCAAATTTAGCACAATGTGAACAAATTTTGAAAATCTGCGCCTGCTCTTTCCCTCACTGGAACTTTTGCCAAGTGAAATTTCAGTCCCCTAGCTTCTAAACTAATTATTTCTTGAATCCAGCACAGTAGCTCATCAGCCCAAGTCTTTCAGAACAGAAGACAGCAGCTCCAACTGGCAATGAGCCTCCCCTATTTATGTTCAGAATTGCATCAGCCAAACGCATTTACAAACATCAGCTTCTCATTGCAACTAAAATAAGAACTACGTGTAATTATTTGCCCAGATATTATCTGTGGAGACCACCAGCCAAGAAAAAGTAAAGAGGAAGCCAAAAGTCCCAAGTGAACAGAGAAAAGACAAGGATAAAATGTAAAAACCATCGTAGCAAAGGTTAAATCTAAGCATTTCTACTTAGACCATAGAAAAGAAATGTCAACGTCTGAGAAAGGTAAGTGGACTACATGAACTCAGCTTCTATGGCAAGTTTCAATTACAAAATATCAGCATCCATCATTATGATTTTAAGGGCCAGAACCTCAACTGGTATGAATTCCTTACAAAATAACGTTGTATTGTTCATTGTTCCATAGATTTTCATATAACAAATATATTTCCCCTGGATGTTTGTCCAAGCTCTTATATTGTAATAAATCTTTTCTTTATAATGATTTGTTTGGAAAATGGTTTCTTTTAAATAGTAACGGACAGGCACAATTATCACACAAGAGAATTTAATGGTTTCCATTTCCCTAGACTTATTTTAAAACACTTGATTACTGCATTGTCTTCATTTGAAACAATCAAAAACCTAATTAATATGTACCTCTTGCCACTATAGGAATGGTCAGCCAAGCTTCAGCAAGAAAATAAAACATCAGTCTGATCGAATTGTTTTTAGAAAGGCAAAAACATCAAGGTGTAAAGCATTTGTTTCAACATTCCAGTGTTGCCAGATTTTCAAATAAACAATGGCTGTTGTTTTTTTTCCCAGACAATATTGTATTTACTGCTAAAATAAATGAAATGTAAAAGAATCATGAATACCGATGGCTTGAAAAAGAGACTGGATACAGATCTCTTCTCACACAGAGAAGGTTTCACAGTTATAACTCCATTAACTTCAACAGAGTTGCACATGATTTACATCACTGTAGTTAGAAAAAAGAAATCAAGCCCACTGTAGAGAAACCTACAGGTATAGGTTCAGCCTCTTAAATCTGGTACTCACTCGTCTGGCAACATTGGTGCTTTGGCAAGACCATGGATGTTGCAGGACCAGAAAATCCCAAGGCTGGGGCTGGACTTACATCAATAGGGCAGGGACAGAGCTGGAGCTCCCACCATCCCTGCTGCAGCATGGGAGGAGGGAGGGGCAGAGCCTCTTTTGCAGTGTGGGGCTGGGGTTGGAGCTCCCCCACAGCATGGGGTTGGAGACAGAGCCCCTGCCAGAGTTCCCTGAAGCGTGGGGCTGAGGCCAGAGCCCCTGCCTACTAGACACCTGTGGCAGCTCTAGGAAGCCTGGATTGTCAAGGGAGCAGGAGGCAGGGTCTACCTGAGGAAGAAGCCCTGGACCTCCCCAGGTCCAGCAAATTCTGTCATTCAGGACCTATGAGGTCCTGACAATGCCAGACCAGACAGATGCAACCTGTATGGGGGGGAAAAAATCTACTAATGCAGTAAACCTTATAGCTGTTTTGTAGAGGAGTGTGACTCACCACCATGGCGTCTCCTGCTGGTCACTCAGGAATTAGCTCTCCCAGCCTCCAGAGGGGCATCCACTGGCTGGTGTCTCACCTGTTTACCTGTTCTCTACCCTCTTATATTAGCATCCACATCCCCCCCAGACCACACTGCCCTACACTCCAGGGAACCCTAAGCCCTTATACCCACCATGCCTGAGTGACCCACTGCCAGTCATCATCTAGCCCCCTACCTCACAGGCAAACTGCAGTCTGAAATGGCCACTCCTCTTTGCCAAGGGAGTTGTCGACCTGCTGCCTTCTACCCTTGCAGCCTCCCTGCAGACTTAGTACCCTCAGGCCTTGTCTCAGGCACTGCAGCCTGGGAACTCGCCTGACCAGAGCTCCCCTAGATCAGCCTGCCTTCTCCCCAGCCCTGCTCTGTTTTAGGAAGCCCTTGGAGCTTCCCTGCCACTAGGTCCTTCCTGCTCCATACCTGCAGCAATAGTCTTCTCCCCTCCCACTCCAGAAACCCCTATTTATATAGCCCCAGTTGGGCCCTAATTGGCAGCTAATTGCCTCAGCTGCTGGCTCCTCAGCCTCAGCCCTCTTCCAGGGCTGTGTTTAACTCTTTCTCCTCCGAAGCAGGAAGAACAGGACAGCAGGCAACAGGGAGTATGCCCAGGAGTTCACCTTGAGGGGGGGCCCATACCAATTGGTCTTTTTCTTACAGTTTATTTCTCTTATGCCCTTCAAGGCAGCACTAAAACTCTCTCAGGAAAGGGGAAAATGGATAGTGACAAGTCAGCTGTTGTGATCTGCAAAGCATGTGCCATATTCATCTTTCTCCCCGAAGATAGAAGGGATTTTGTAGGAACCAAGAGCAAGCTGGTCTCCATCTTGGAAGAGAAGATTAGTAAGCCCCCTCTCCCCACTGTAACTAGTTGTTAGCAGGTTCTGTATAAATCCACATGTTCTTTCATCAAGTAAAAGAGCTTATTTGTTGCCCATCCCTGTGTGCTGTGTGCATGGGGGGGGCAATAAGGGGGGGGGTTCAGCGGGGGGTGGTTAGTAGGGTTTGCGGAAAGCCTCCTGGACATGGAACCCGTCCTGTTGGACCTGGCAGCTAGAGGTGGTGGCCAGCTGTTCGTATCCCGGGCCAGAATCAGCTTCTACCCCTGGTGGAACACCTCACCCTTGCTCTCCACGATATTGTGGAGGGTGCAGCAGGTGCCCACCATTTGGGAGACATTCTACAGTTCCACCTTGAGATGCACCAGGAAGCAGTAAAACTAGCCCTTCAAGCACCTGAAGGCCCACTCAACCATATTGCAGGTGTGGTTGAGCCAGGTATTGAAGACCTCCTGGGTGGGGTCAGGGTGGCCGTTATAAGGCTGGTTAGCCAGGGCTGGAGGAGGCAGGCAGCATCCACCACCATGCATAGAGGTATGGTGGCGCCCCCAAGCGGGAGCTCCCACTGGACATAAAGGTCCCCACCTCCATGTGCTGGTAGAGGCTGGAGTTTCTGAATACATGAGCCTTGTGCATGCATCCCACCCAGCCCATGCATACATCCATAAACCAGCCCCTGCTGTCCACCAGGGCCTGGAGCACCAAGGAGTGGTAGCCTTTTCTGCTAATATAGCGGTCCACGCTGTGTTCTGGGGTGCAGACTGGGATATGGATCCCTTTCAAGGTGCCAGATCAGTTCAGGAACCCAAGTGCTGTGAAGGTGGTGATGGCCACTTCCGCGTCTCCCACACAGACGACCCTGTGCAGGAGCATGGCATTAATGACCCAGACTACCTGCATGGGATGAAGGGTAGGTGCACTTGTGAGGGTGTGATGGGGTGTATCTGGCCCCCACCCCCATGCCTCCTTCCACTCCCCACTTCCTCTTCCACTCCCTATACCCCCTCCCAGCCCCAGAGTCCCCAATGGGTCCCCTTTTCCAAGAGCTCTCTCCCACCTCCCCCTGGTGGGTGTGTGACCCCAGCAGGCCTTACCTCCATGAGGACAGCTCCAAGAGTGGCTTTGCCCACCCCAAATTGGTAGCCAGCTTCCCGATGGCTATGGTGATTCTCTTTTTGAGAGAGAGGGCAGACTGCATCCTGGTGTCCTGATGTCTGAGCCACTGGCAAAGCTCCAAGAAGGTCTGCTTGCTCAAACAAAAGAGTTCTACAGCCACCTTGTGTGTTGTGCCACTCCCCCATCACCCAGCTGCTCCCACCAGTCAAAGCTATGACTGTGGCTCTAGAGTCAGCATGGCACCTGCATGGAGCACCAACAGGGTCCCAGGTGGAGGGGTTACACGGCCTTGGCAAAAGGGCTCTCCCCCAGGAGGAGGTTGAGGGCTGCTGTGACTGCCACGGCCAGCAGGGCAACAGCAGTGGTCATGATGGCCACCCTGAGTCACTGCTGTGGGTCCATCTGGCAATGGGAAACCCATCTGATCCAAGTACTGGCTCTGCAGGGCTTGTGGCAGCTCTGCGGGCCTCAGCGTGTGCAGGGCAAGGGTGTTGGAGAGAGGCCCTTGAAGGCAGCAGCTGGCTGTGGCCCTGGAAGGACTTGTCAGCCTTGCGACCGCATCCATGGTGTTTCTGAGCCCACTCTTTCAGAAGGGTGCCCAGGGCTGTGTGGAGGCTCTCTATTGAAAGATAGGACCCATCTTTCAAAAGGGTGGATTGAGAGGATGATCCACTTTTTGTGTGTGGATGCGCTCTTTCAAAAGACTATTTTCTGGATGATATCTTCTGGATAATCATCATTTAAAAGCACACTGTAGTGTAGATGTAGCTCTAGTTAACAAAGGTGTTTGTACACAAATGCAAGAAGCCTTGGAAACAAATGGGAAGAATTAGAGGCCCTGGCACAGCCAAAGGAGTATGAGGTGATTGTAATAACGGAGACTTGGTGAGATGACTCACGTAACTGGAGCACGGTCATGGAAGGATATAAACTGTTCAGGAAGGACTGGCAGGGGAGAAAAGAAGGAGTGGTGCTGCATATAAGAGAGTAGCATGATTGCTCAGAGCTCCAGTATACGGAAGGAGAAAGTTGAGAGTCTTTGGGTTAAGCTTAGAGGGGAAAGCAACAGAGTTGATTTTGTGGTTGGTGTCTGCTATAGACCACTGGACCAGGGAGATGAGCTAGACAAGCTTTTCTTCAGACAACTAAGAGAAGCTTCGAAATCACAGGCCTTGGTTCTCATGGGAGACTTTAATCATCTGGACGTTTGTTGGGAGACCAATACAGCAGCACACAGACAATTCAGGAAGTTTTTGGAGAATGTTGGGGATAACTTCTTGGTCTGAAAGAACCAAGCAGGGACCATGCACAGCTTAATCTGCTCTTCAAAAACAGGGAAGAACTAATAGGAGAAATAGCAGTGGGTGGCAACCTGGGATGCAATGATCATGAGATGGTAGATTTCAGGATCCTGACAAAAGGAAAGAATGTGAGCAGTAAAATACAGACCTTTCATTTCAGAAGATCAGACTTTGACAGACTCAGAACTGATGGGCAGGACCCCCTGGGAGGCTAATATGAAGGGGAAAGGTGTTCAGGAGAACTGGCAGTTTTTTTAAAGAAGCCTTATTGAAGGCACAGGAACAAACCATCTCAATGCTCAGTAAGAAAAGCAAATATGGTGGGCAACCAGCTTGGCTTACTGGAGAAATCCTTGGTGATCTTAAACTCGAAAATGTGTGTATACGAAGGGGAAACTTAGACAGATGACTAAGGAGGAACATAAATCTATTGCTAGAGACTGCAGGGGAGTAATCAAGAAAGTGAAGGCACAATTGGAATTGCAGTTAGCAAGGGATGTGCAGGGTAACAAGAAGAGGTTTTACAGACAGATTAATAATGAGGGGGTGATCAAGGAAGGTGTGGGGCCATTATTGGATGAAGGAGGTAAGCTGGTGACAGATGATGTAGGAAAAGCTGAACCATAGTTTTATATAGGGGAAGTATGCTATCTTTTGTCTTATTTCTATCCCTTTTTTAATAATTCCTAACATCCTATTTGCTTTACTAACTGCCGCTGCACACTGTGTGGATGTCTTCAGAGAACTATCCACTATAACTCCAAGATCCCTTTCCTGATCTGTCGTAGCTAAATTTGACCCCATCGTGTTGTACGTGTAATTTGGGTTATTTTTTCCAATGTGCATTACCTTACACTTACCCACATTAAATTTCATTTGCCATTTTGCTGCCCAATCACTCAGTTTGCTGAGATCTTTTTGTAGTTCTTCACAATCTGTTTTGGTTTTGACTGTCCTGAACAACTTGGTGTCATCTGCAAACTTTGCCACCTCACTGCTTACCTCATTTTCTAGATCATTGATGAACAAGTTGAACAGGATCGGTCCCAGGACTGACCCCTGGGGAACACCACTAGTTACCCGCCTCCATTGTGAAAATTTACAATTTATTCCAACCCTTTGTTTTCTGTCTTTTAACCAATTCCCAATCCATGAAAGGATCTTTCCTCCTATCCCATGACCGCCTAATTTACATAAAAGCCTTTGGTGTGGGACCGTGTCAAAGGCTTTCTGGAAATCTAGGTATATTATGTCCACTGGGTGCCCCTTGTCCGCATGTTTATTAACGTCTTCAAAGAATTCTAATAGATTAGTTAGACACGACTTCCCTCTGCAGAAACCATGCTGACTTTTGCCCAAAAATTCGTGCTCTTCTACGTGCCTTGCAATTTTATTCTTTACTATTGTTTCTACTAATTTGCCTGGTACTGATGTTAGATTTATCGGTCTATAATTGCCAGGGTCTCCTCTGGAGCCTTTTTTAAATATTGGTGTTATATTGGCCGTCTTCCAGTCATTGGGTACCGAAGCGGATTTAAAGGATAGGTTACAAACCACTGTTAATAACTCCGCAATTTCACATTTGAGTTCTTTCAGAACCCTTGGGTGAATACCGTCTGGTCCTGGAGACTTGTTACTATTCAGCTTATCAATTAACTCCAAAACCTCCTCTAATGTCAATTCAATGTGGGAGAGTTCCTCAGATTTGTCACCTAAAAAGGCTGGCTCAGATTTAGTAACCTCTGTATCATCCTCAGCCGTGAAGACTGAAGCGAAGAAATCATTTAATCGCTCCGCAATGGCACTGTCTTCCTTGATCGCTCCTTTTATATCTTTATCGTCCAAGGGCCCCACTGCTTTTTTAGCGGGCTTCCTGCTTCTAATGTGTTTAAAAAACATTTTACTATCATTTTTTGAATTTTTGGCTAACTGTTCCTCAAAATCTTTTTTGGCTTTTCTTACTACATTATGACACTTAATTTGGGAGTGTTTGTGTTCCTTTCTATTTTCCTCACTAGGATTTGACTTCCACTTTTTAAAAGCTGCCCTTTTCTCTCTCACTACCTTTTTAACATGGCTGTTAGGCCATGGTGGTTCTTTGTTAGGTCTCTTAGGCCGCGTCTACACGTGCACGCTACTTTGAAGTAGTGGCGCCAACTTCAAAATAGCGCCCGTCATGGCTACACGTGTTGGGTGCTATTTCGAAGTTGAAATCGACGTTAGGCAGTGAGACATCGAAGTCGCTAACCCCATGAGGGGATGGGAATAGCGCCCTACTTCGAAGTTGAACGTCGAAGTAGGCATGTGTAGCCGATCCGCGTCCCGCAACATCAAAATAGTGGGGTCCGCCATGGCGGCCATCAGCTGAGGGGTTGAGAGACGCTCTCTCTCCAGCCCCTGCGGGGCTCTATGGTCACCATGTGCAGCAGCCCTTAGCCCAGGGCTTCTGGCTGCTGCTGCCGCAGCTGGAGATCCATGCTGCATGCACAGGGTCTGCAACCAGTTGTCGGCTCTGTGGATCTTGTGTTGTTTAGTGCAACTGTGTCTGGGAGGGGCCCTTTAAGGGAGCGGCTTGCTGTTGAGTCCGCCCTGTGACCCTGTCTGCAGCTGTGCCTGGCACCCTTATTTCGATGTGTGCTACTTTGGCGTGTAGACGTTCCCTCGCAGCTCCTATTTTGATGTGGTGCTGCCCAACGTCGAAGTTGAACATCAACGTTGCCAGCCCTGAAGGACGTGTAGACATTATTCATCGAAATAGCTTATTTCGATGTCGCTACATCGAATAGCTATTTCGATGTAGCGTGCACATGTAGACGTAGCCACACTGTGTTTTTTTATTTGGGGTATACATTTAAGTTGGGCCTCTAGTATGGTGTCTTTAAACAGTTTCCATGCAGCTTCCAGGGATTTTAGTTTAGTTACTCTACCTTTTAGTTTCTGTTTAACCAGCTTCCTCATTTTAGTGTAATTCCCCTTTTTGAAATTAAATGCCAGAGTGTTTGACCGCTGCGGTGTTCTTCCCAACACAGGAATATTAAAAGTTATTATATTGTGGTCACTATTTCCAAGCGGTCCAGTAACTGTTACCTCTTGGACCAGATCCTGCGTTCCAGTCAGGACTAGATCGAGAATTGACTCTCCCCTTGTGGGTTCCTGTACTAGCTGCTCCAAGAAGCAGTCTTTTAAAGCACCAAGAAGTTTAATCTCTGAATCCTGTCCTGAGGTGACATGTACCCAATCAATATGGGGATAATTGAAATCTCCTATTATTACTGCGTTTTTTATTGTGATAACCTCTTTAATCTCCCTTAACATTTCAGCATCACTATCACTGTCCTGGTTAGGTGGTCGGTAATATATTCCTAATGCCATGTTCATATTAGAGGAATGAATTGTTATCCATAATGATTCTATGGAACATTTTGATTCTATTAGGATTTTTGTTTCATTTGATTCTATATTATCCTTCACATATAGTACCACTCCGCCACCCGCACGACCTGTTCTGTCTTTCCGATATAATTTATATCCCGGTATGACAGTGTCCCACTGATTGTCCTCATTCCACCATGTTTCTGTGATGCCTATTATGTCAACTTCCTCCTTTGATATGAGGTACTCCAGTTCACCCATCTTATTAGACAGACTCCTAACATTTGTGTGAAAGCACTTTAAAAAACTACCACTATTTATATGTCCGCCTTTCACAGATGCCTTGGATTTTTTTATATGCGATTGTTTCACATCTGATCTTGCCCATATATTATTTCCCACATTCCCTATCTGACTAACTTCTAGGGAATCCCTATCTATGGAGCCTCGTCTAAGAGAAGTCTCCGTCCAATCGGCTCCCCCGCACCAATCGGCTTTCCCTCACCTCTTAGTTTAAAAACTGCTCTACGACCTTTTTAATGTTTAATGCCAGCAGTCTGGATCCACCTTGATTTAGGTGAAGCCCATCATTCCTGTATAGGCTGCCCCTACCCCAAAAGTGTCCCCAGTTCCTAATAAATCTAAACCCCTCTTCCCTACACCATCGCCTCATCCACACATTGAGACTCTGAAGTTCTGCCTGTCTGTCTGGCCCTGCGCGTGGAACTGGAAGCATTTCAGAGAATGCCACCATAGATGTTCTGGATTTCAGTCTCTTTCCTAGTAACCTAAATTTGGCCCCCAGAACATCTCTTCTACCCTTCCCTATGTCATTGGTACCGACCTGTACCACGACCACCGGCTCCTCCCCAGCACTGCCCATAAGTCTGTCTAGATGCCTCGAGAGATCCGCAACCTTTGCACCAGGCAGGCAAGTCACCATACGGTTCTCCCGGTCATCACAAACCCAACTATCTATATTTCTAATGATTGAATCCCCCACTACTAAAACCTGCTTCTTCCTAACAGCTGGCACTCCCTCCCCCAGAGAAGTATCCTCTATTATATTACCACCTACTTAACTGGTAAAACCCCACTTCACCCATTGGCACTATCCAAAGGTAACCCCATTACGTGAACAGTTATTAATGCAATATTTTTATAATTAAACAGTAATCTAAGCAGCAGTAAATGCCATTTGCACTATCATTAGGGTAAACTGGTTCCCTGAGCAGCATCCCAGGAATGAAGGTGGCCTGATTACATGGATCCTGATTAGAAGGAGTATAACACATTTCTTCAAAAATGGAACTCTAGTACATTGTGAAGAATCACCCTATTTTTTGTGGAGAGGAGAACATAATTGTACAGTGCAATCTTCATCCTTGTGAAGCCATCCTCATGATATTGTCACGCTGATGCCAGGGCTAAAATTTCAGTTCTAATCTTAGCAGGAGCTCTGCACAGACATTTGGCTCTATAGGGATACCCACTCAAGTCAGGAGTTAGGGAAGCAAACATGGTTAACTGCTTAAATGATAGTGCCTAACTGGTTAACCTTTTTAACCTAGGTCCCACTGCTCAGCCTGCTCCCCAGCCCTGCCAGACCCACAGCTGTGGGGCCCTGTCATGGCTGTGAAGCCCCACTAATGTAGGGTCCCACCTTTACAACCAGGGCTGCTCTGGCCGTGTATGGTTGGCTGCTGGCAGAGTTAACTGGCTCTTACCAGTAAGCATACTGGTTACTGGTGTGCCTACTGGTTAACTTTTTAACATCCTAATCAGGAATCTACTCATATAGTCATGCAGCACTGAAGCCTAGACGCCAACTAGCTCCACATGAGTGCACTGCATACTCACATGTGGGACACTGTGGGATCAGGGGGTTTAAATTGCAATCAGTTGCTTTTGAGCAAGAACCGTGCCTATCCAGGTCTTCTCTGAAGTTGCTAGTGTATCTAGGGAGACTAAATAATAATGGGACATGCTGTATCTCACATACTTAAAATACTACAGATAAATTCTGATAGCATACTCTTATTTCTATTCCACAGCTCAATAGCTAATGTGGTCAAATAGCCGAGAGTGTATTAACTTAATGTATAACTAGAAAAATAAAAGGGTTTGTACAAATGGTCTACTCTTTTTCCTGTTAAAAAAAGACTGTGATACACTGAATATATTTCAATCTACTGTGAGGGTAATTAACTATTGAAACAAATCATCAAGGGGCTTCGTGGATTCTCCATCTCTGGCAATTTTTAAATGAAAATTTGATGTTTTTCTGACAGATCTGCACTAGGAATTATTTTGGGGAAGTTCTATGGCAGAGGCAGGCGAGATCTGGCCCATGAGCCAGATCCGGCCCATCAAGCCTTTTAACCCTGGCACAGAGCAGTGCCACTCAAAAGTGGCTGGCTGCTCCCTGTGGCTCTCTGCACAGCAGGAGAGGACTTCACCCATTGGTACAGAGAGATTTTGCTGGGAGCAGGGGCAATCCACACAATTTCTCAATTCCCATTAGCTGGATTCCACCCAAAAGGAGCTGAGAGATTTTGTTGGGGGTGGGGGCAAGGAATGAAGCCTTCCCCTGCTGCACAGAGAGCCACATGGAAAAGCCAGCTGCTTTGGGCAGTGCAGGGCTGCTGGGAGGTAGGAAAGCCTGCCTGGGAGTTCTGCTGGCTGGGAGCTGCTTAGGTCAGCAGCTCTTTTCCAGAGCCTTCCTCTGGCACCCTAACCCCTTATGCTCCCCAACTTTCTCCCAGACCACTCACCCCACCTCCAGAATCCTCTCCTGAACTCAACCTGTGCTGGACCCTGAACCCCAATACCCTACCCCAAACTCCCTCTCAGACCCACATCTCTCTTGCAAGCCCCTCCTTCACTCAATCTCCCTCTCAGAGCCCCATACCCACTCCTGCATCCCCATCCCCTAACCCAAGCTTTCTTCTACACCCAGCTTTCATCCCACATCCCATATCTCCTCTTATCAAAATACTGGTGTGCCCCCTCATCGGAAATTAAAGTCCACCCCTTGTTCTATGATCTGTGTTACACAGGAGGTCACGGTGATCCCTTCAGCCTTGGAATGCACCAGTACATCTACATGGCAGCCACGAGGTTCGATTCCCAGCACAGATAGATGGCTCACATTAGCTCAGCTTCAGCCAAGTCACTAAAAATACCGATGTTGCAGTACAGGGGGATAGCGTAAACTGCCTGAACTGAAATCCACCCAGCCTCCAGGGTCCAAACTTGGTCAGCTAGCCCAAACTGGCACCGGTACAGTAACATGCTGCTTTTTTTAACATGGTTGCTCAAACTCAGTGCACATGAGTCTCCCTACCCTCAGTGGAAATCAGCTGTAATACAGGCATACCCTATGAAACTACTTCAATTGATACAATCTGGGCACTCAAAGAGCTACGTAGTGCTAGCAGATACAAACCAGAATCAAGTGTCCTCGGGAATTGTCCTGGTTAGTGAATAGTTTATGAAATTAAGAGACAGCTGGCGAGCCTTACCTTGGGGTTAAACAACTCTGTATCTATTCCAGTTTCCTCTTTTTGTTAACATGAACCCTTTGGTAGGTTATATAATGTAAATTCTAAAACTTACCACAAGAAAGCAAGTGTGTTACATTAGCACCAGTAATGTGAGCTGCACTGTTTAAACAATATAGATGTCCTATGTTAAAACATTAGTTTAACTCACTGTCTCAACACAAACTTTCAAAGAGAACATTTTCAGCCCTGGCATACAGTTCGTCTCAGAGAGGCCATTTTAATTAAAACTATATGTGGGCTGTGTACCATCAAGCTTATTGATGCCACCTTCTATTAATAATGAAAACCAGAGGCTAGCTCATGATGTAGAAGCTTCAGCTAAGACTGCAGATAAGAGCTTTAAAATATAACTGCACAATGAGCATAAAATGTTTATCTGAAAATCCATCCCCAGTTAGAAACCATCTGAAATTTGTTACAAGGAAACAATGATAACGTGGACGAAATGAAGATATGTTAAGAGGATAAAACACAATAGGCAAGTCAGAACTGAAGTACCTGAATGAATGACTTACGTAAGACTTGATCTCACAGGTGTTTGAATGGAGAAAGTCCTACTCGCTTCCATAGATTTTGGCCAAGCCCACAGCCTTTTGATTGTGGTAAAGACATGCATGTAAGAGAGCTTGTTTGACTTTAACTCTGAACACTATCAGAGTTGCACCAAAAATTTACACAGCACAAAACCATATGAAACTCATCTCATTTCAAGCTTTCTGACAAGACAGCAATTTGAAGATTAGTTCAAATTCAACTAGCTTGTTAGAAAACCCAGGCCCAGGTTTCTGTGAACCTGGCCTGCTTTTATGGTTTTAGCTCAAAACCATGGTTCTGAATTTCATTTTGAGTTCTACAGATCATTAGAATCTACGCAAATACAAACTGAAGTCACTGTGGAATCAGCAGATGGTGCTGTTACAGAGGGTCGAAGGAGTTTTGCTGAACTTAATTTTATATATATATATAACTTAATATATAAGCTTAATATCTTGGAAGAAATGCTGCCTTCTCAGTTGTGGTGCAATTCTTTGTTTAAAAACTATTGCCATAATTAATAGTCAGAGCCAAAATTGCTAAGCCCAGGAGTTGCAAAATCATATGTCAGGCTTGGCAAATCATGAGATTGGCTTAAACATTCTTAAATTTTAAAAATAATACATTTGGGATTCTCTCTTTGTGTGCAGTTACATTCAGGTCCTATTTTCAGTCTTTTCTCTGCAACCAAAAAAGCAGACAAACTTACATTAAAAAAAAATTAAAATTTTTCGCTCCAGAACCTAGAATTTTAAGAAAAACTGCATATTTCACAAGAATTACTAAGAATGAGAGTCTGCTTTCCCTCTCAAAATATCTCTGATTGAATTGTTCTTTTAAGTGCAGCTGTCGCCTATATAGTAAACCCATGAAAAACAGGCAAAATATAAAGTGGCATTTACCGTTACACAGATTATTATTAAAAAGTTATGCTGAAGCAATTTCTACAGGCCACTATGCTGGGTCCCCCATGGTGCTAGGTGCTGTACTAATATGTAATGTCTGGTGGATTTAAATCACAGATCGGTCACACACTGCCTATGTAATCTTAGGGAAATTACTTAATCTCTCGCTAACTCAATTCCCTATGTGAAAATGGGGAAGATGCTTCCTTTTGTTCACCCTTTCTCCTGCCCGTTTGGATAATAAACTTTTCAGGAGAAAGGCTGTCTCTTTCTATATGTAAATATATCACAATAGGGCCTAGATTAAAGGAGGGGCTTTCAGGCACCACCACAGTGCAAATTACAACATATTTTGTATTGAGACAGGCCAAATGGTCAGCTGGTGCTCAAATGCACAGATAGCTCAATAGATCAATAACAGAATTTATGGGAAAATCTGCCAAAACGTTTACAGAAATAATCCTATCTTCTCAGCCTGCCTATTTGCACCTTAAACATAATAGGGGGTAGAAACAATGAGTATATCACACACACAGCACAATCTGAAATCAATCATGAGAGGGGACATTGAAAGACGACAAACAACCAGACACAAATCCAGCAAAACCAAACCCCTAAATCAGAGGAAATCATTTATATGGAGCACCCCTCCCCCAGGAGAATTGTTCCATTATGCCTCTTCTCAGAAATAGTGCATTACTGACTTGGAAACCCACAGTCACACAAAGGACCCTAGCAACAATGCAGCCACTCAGCAAACACTCAGTCAGGGCTTTGTCAGAGAGAAACAAAAGCAGAAAAAAGTCACACACAAAAGAATCCCACTTGGCAGTAGAGGATCCATCCCTTCCACTGCTAAACCCCAATGGCTTTTGTATTTGTGCTTATCGGCAGGAAATCCTGAGTCCCTTGCCAAAGAAACCCATCACATAGTCACTGTGGGGGGAAGGGCCCATTCTTATCCCCCTAACAACTCTCGGACTACTTTCAAAAACTATTCTAAATAATATTCAAAACAGCTCAGTTAGAAAAGACCACATGGTGTGAACACAGTACCCAAACCTAAACCCCATTTTCACTGCAGTTCTGAGGGACTGCCAAAATCTGCTATTTCCATGGTGTTACATTTTCAGAAGTGCGGAGCACCAACCAGTAGGCCCCGTTAACTTCAACAGAAGCTTTGGATGCTCATTACCACTAAAAATTAACCATTTACCATTTGTCCTTCAGCCCCTCATGTCTTCTAAAAGTTCTTCCATCCTATCTATGTATTTATGTAGACTAATGGCTTCCTATATCCTGACAGGTGACACAAGTGATTCCCACAAAATGAAAGGCTCATATTAACAGGCACCCAACTATTGGGTGTTTTCTCAAATCCACAATAGATTACAAAACTGCACAATGTGGCGTGGATCCAGTACCTAGAATACTCTTGCAGTGGCCTGCCATCCCATCTGACAAGGTCCATCCAGCAGTTATTTGAATTGTTTGCTGTGAAGGTTCTCACTCCATGACAGAGACTTTAAAACAGGCAAAAGAGGTAAAAAAAAGAAGGGGTGTATGCGGGGCGGGGGTGGGGCCCTGCCCCACCCACATGCCAGCAGAGCTCCTTTGCACAAGGTGAACACATCTCTAAGATTGTATGTTTTCACAAATAAATTGGGCCAGGAAAAGCAGCATGGGTAAAGCATCACTGTGCTTAGACTAATCCCAGTTTCTGCAGAGCAAAATATCCTCTATCCTATGATGTGGTCAGGCCTGGCAAAGGTGCGTTATGAGCATCAAGGAGTCAAGCAGATCTCCACAAAGGTCAGATCCTGGGCCTTGGGATTTTCCGACATTCTAAAGAGCCCACGCCACCAAACTTATTAAACTTAAGTAAGTCCTGTCTTTCCTGTCACAGGTATGCAACTCTGATGGTTACATTGCACTTTGCATTCCTGGACCCTTAGCCTTTCCCAGCTAATCTGAACACCATGCTTTTTTTACATTTTTGTTGCATTCAAAATGAGCAAAAAAAGGAGCAGTTACTATAGTATCAAACAGATTACTAAATGTTTTATCAACAACAGAAGGAAAAAGAAAACAGCTTTCACAGATGTGGTCAGCTGTGCTGCAGACAGTATACCAGCTATTTTGTTTTGCAATATCATGCTGCATGTTTCAGTACATCAATTCATGCAGTATATGTTTTGCTGATCAATTTGCATAACATATTGACCTCAAGAGCTGTATAAAGTGTTTGATTTGTGGCACTTCTGCATAATTTTCTGATTAAGTTTCTTATTTAACCTATTGACCTTTACTCCTTTAATTTAAGAGCCTATGTAAATGTTGAGACATAATCAAGCCACACAACTGACTGAGTGGAATTTGCATCTTACAAAGTTTACTTATTCTTTCATGCTTTACACCGACACAGTGCAGGTGCACAGTGGACACTTTCCTACCTTGCCATTTCTGTGTGTGAAATATTCCAAGATTCATAGTTTAGTACAATTGGCTGTCATAAAATCCCCATTGGAAATTTGTAGTCAATTTTTAAAAAAACCAAAAGCTCTGAGTCTAGCAGAGAAACTCCAAGAACCAAAAAGTTAATTACAATATTTTCCCAGGTTCCTTTCCCACAATTAAATCGGTTAATTATATTTTATTAATTCGTTGTCTTGTGGAATAGGAGAGGGTCCCAATCACGGACCAACAACCCATTATGCTAGGTTCAGCACATACACATTTAAAAAAAAAAAGTCCGCACATGGATCTGAACAGCAATAAAGATTTTTTAGTTGCAGTGACCCCTCCAATTCACACTAATCACAGAGATGCCTATGGTAGAGTACTAATTTGTGCAAGCTACCATACCAGCAAAGAAACACACTTAAAAATAAACCAAGGGCACTGAATTACATACTGTCATCTGTTCACTGATTCTGAGAAATACTGCTTAGCTTTAATTATTTACAATACGTTGAAACTTTTACTGCTTTACTATGAAATCTTAGCAATAGAAAACTGTGACTCTACAGCTGAGAAGTGAGGCAAGATGTGTTGTGCGTGTGTGGAAAACAGATTACAGAATTAGTGATTTGGTGGCAGGGATCAACTGTGTGTGGAAGCCTTCTTCGCAATCCAAGGGGTCCTCGTCAGAAGTCCACGTTGCGTTCCTAAATAATGCAACTTAAGGTGAAACGACTTATAAAGGGAAATTAATATTCATAAGGAATAATGTAATTAGCTTGAGATATGTTCCCAACAAACACAGTTCACACACGTGTGGTACATATAATGTACCTATAACCCACAAAAAACAAATAGAAATAGAATAGAAATTAAATAAATAAATAGAAAAAGATAAGCCAGCTCCCTGCCAGCCCCCACCGGCTCCCCCCAGTCTCCTGCCGGCTCCCAGCAGTTCCTCACCAGTCCTGTGCTGGCTGCCTGCCAGCCCCCCCCACAGTTTGCTGGCTCCCTGCCAACTCCCCACATGTCCCCCACAGCTTCCCGCCCGTCCCTGCCAGCTCACCCGTCTACCGCTGGTCCTCTGCCAGCTACCCGGGGCTCCCCACCTGTCCCCAGCAGCTCCCCTCAGCTCCACACCAGTCCCTGCAGCTCCCCACCTCAACACACACACACACACACACACACACACACCGTCATTTGCAGGGAGGAGCTGAAATAATACACAATGAATTTTCCTCTTGGGCCATGGCTACACTATCCCCCGCCTTTTGAAAGGGGGATGCTAATGAGCCACTTCAGCAGATGCTAATGAGGCACCTTCATGAATGTGCAGCACCTCATTAGCATAATGGCGGCCGGGCATGTTTCAAAGGGCCGATTTTGAAACACATGCTGCTCATGTAGACAGGGACCCTTTGAAAGGACCTATGGACTTCAAAAGCCCCTTCTTCTCATATAGTTTTGGGAAGAAGGGGCTTTCAAAATCCAGGGGTTCCTTTTGAAAGGTCCCTGTCTACATGAGCGGCATGCATTTCGAAAGCGGCACTTTCAAAACGTATGCAGCCACTATTATGCTAATGAGACACTGCATACTCGTGGTAGTTCCTCATTAGCATCTGCCAGATTGGCTCATTAGCATCCCCCTTTCAAAAGGTGGGGACTAGTGTAGCCATGATCTGGGTGATTACTATCTGGCTTGAGATTCAAAATACACCAGTGGTGCAACACAGTGACATGGGATGAGATGCAAACAATCTACACCATAAAACAGATTAAATATGAACATGTGATACATAAGAGGAGTATCACTCTCTGAACCTTCAAGCTGTTCCATGAAGACAGTGTAATAGAGTCACCGTTCATCACTGAAAACGCTCCAATCCTCATGAGTGCAACTCCCAACTTCCTTGTACCTTGACTGATCTTCCTCCAATTGCACTTGGCACTGATAAGCTGTCCCAGATGATGTGTGTGTTTGGCCCATTTTCTGTTTCTCTTCCTAAAGTCTTTAAAACCATTTTTTGAACACAGAGAATTTTGCTTCACTCATGTCATTTGTTCCCCTACAGATTACACTGTTCAGGAATTCCCAAACACTTTTTACAATAGCCAGCACCACTTTGTGCCATTCTTTGTCTATGAAAATACGAAAGGTAACATTCATGCTCAGTTACACCTGAGTGGTTCCTTTGACTGCTGCTGACTGGGGTTACAGGAGGGTGAATGAAGTAGAATTTTGCCCAGCAAATAAATTGTCTCCCACTCCCATTAACATTTTGTAACTTGTATCAAGGAAAGAAAAAAAAAAACTTTGAACTAGGGCCAGAAGAGGATCAGAGCTGGAAAAGGTGGATTCATGACATGGATCCCCAGGCATTTGCCCTCCACAAAGGGCTAGCACAGGAGTCCTGGGAACTGCCAAAACTCTTGGTACCAACTCTGCCTTTCCTCTGCAGGCTCTCTTTTTCTCTTCTTAGACTACAGCTACATTTCAAAGTTTTGTTGACAAAACTTACATTGATGCCCAAAAGCCAACAAAACAAAAACCACCAGAAAGTGTTCACACTTGCTCCCTCTGTCAACAGATGATGTCCACATTGGGAGCATCATCACTGACAGTGTCAGCAAAGCACTGTGGGGATATATCCAACAGTGCAGTATTGTGGGAAGGCAGAACTTGTCACTGTGTGTCTTTGGACTCCCTTGGAGTTCTCCCACAGCCTTCTTAGCTGCTGGAAATAGCACCATGAGTAGCCCTGTGAGCTCTCCCTGCACACCAGCACAGCAATCTTCCCCACTCCCACCTGTGTTCCTATCGCAGGGCAAAACAGGAGCAGTCCAATGACTTGCTCATTGTTTGTCCCCCACATGGAGCAGGACACTCAGCTGCCAGATACTCCTCAGAGCTTTGAAAGGGGAAAGGAACCTGCCTGCAGGGCAGCAGAGATCAAAACACTGAGCACAGCCATCAGGGCAGGCATTGTGGGATACCGGTGGAAGCCAATTCCATCAACAAAAAAAGGCAGTGGCATCTACAGTGGCTCTTTGTCAACAAAAAAGGGAGGGCAACAAAAATGATTAAGGGGCTGGAGCACAAGACCTATGAGGATAGGCTGAGGGATTTGGGCTTGTTTAGTTTACAGAAGAGAAGACTTAGGGGTGATTTAATAGCAGCCTTCAACTTCCTGATGGGGAGCTCTAAAGAGGAGGGTGAGAAACTGTTCTCAGTGGTGTCAGATGGCAGAACAAGGAGTAATGGTCTGAAGTTGAAGAGGGAAAGTTGTAGGTTAGATATTAGGAAAAACTACTTCACCAGGAGGGTGGTGAAGCATTGGAATGCGTTGCCTAGAGAGGTGGTGGATTCTCCATCCATTGAGGTTTTTAAGTCCCAGCTTGACAAGGTCCTGGCTGGGATGACTTAGTGGGTTTTGATCCTCCTTGAAGCAGGGGGGCTGGACTAGATGACCCCCTGAGGGCCCTTCCAGCCCTATGACTCTGTGAGTCTGTGAGGGAAAAGAAAAAAAATCTCTCTCATGTAGAAGCTTTTTGTCATCAAAAGTGGGCATTTTTCTTGATGAAAGTCACATTGCAGCATGTGTATTCTCACACATTTGTCACCAACAGGCAGGTTTTGTAGACAAATAACTTGGCAGAGTATGCACAGGCCTAGTCTCAGTGCTTTATGTAGTCCTCTTCCTGACAACTCTTAGCCTAACTGCTTCAAAGCACACCTAAAATTTGGAAACTTTAAACATGAAAGAAAATGAATTAATTATCATAACTACCATTCAGCATCCTCTATCTTCCTTCACATAATATTAGTCAAGGATAATAATATTAACAGATGAGGAACCTCATAAAGTTTGGTTCTGCAATTGTTTGCAATTCATGCTATTTGATGGAGTTCAAAAATAATCTGGACCATGTTCCTATGAATCCTGGCAAACACTCTACTGTTCTTCTAAAGCATCCACTGAGAATAATCCTAGGAGACTGTATAGGCTGATTTTGATTCCTTCTGCTTTCATCTCTGTACTAGCAAACATCAAACACAGGCCTGTATTCCTGCCTTGACCAAGAGAGGAATGTTCAGTGGTGGTCTTTTGCCTGTCATAGTTACGAACAAAAAGAGGCACATGACTCAACTAAGTATGTAAAAACTCTACATTTAAATTATTCAGCTTGCTCAACAAAGAATGCACCTTGATTACTAAAGTGTATTAAATTTCACCTACTTAACTTTGCAGCTTGATTAGTGAAGTATGTAGCTTAATCAGCGCAGCATGCAGCTCATATGACTATGTGCACCACCTTAAATCTTACCTACTACCGTACCCAACAGAATCAGCAACACATGCATCTGAAAGAGTGCAATATGCAACATAGGAAGTTCATCAGATTACACACTGCTTAATCTGTAAAACATAAATTAAAATTTGCAGCTTAGTCAGTAAGGTAACCCATTTGTTTTGTAAAGGGTATAAATCAGCCCACAGAGTTTACAAAATTTCAGTGAGTAAATAAAATAGCAAACCCCCTCTAGAAAACAGACAGTTTATATTAGCCCAGAAGACAGCAGTTCATATAATCCGGAACAATGGCCACTAGAACCACGTCATCTGAGTGGTCCCATCCTCAAAGGATATTGGGTTAAATTCAAGTCTCAGTTTTAAGGTCTCTGATGGCATTAGCTCAAGCTATTAAACAGATCGCCTTATCTATCCAAAAAAACAATTTTGTCACCTCATTAAAATCAGTGGGACTACTTCAAGGAACAGGATATTACTCAAAATTAATATAGGGTATCAAGAAAAGAACCAAAGAGAAGTGCTCACCAGGCTAAATTACCTCACCTTTACCCATAACAACTACAGTTAGTCCCAAACTACAAATTTGCATTTGTTGCAGATTTATATCCCAAAGTTCATGAACGTTCAAATCTGTGTTTTCACTTTTTGACCCTTTACAAAGACAGAAGCATTTTTAAAATTGACCAGGTTTCAATCTCAAATAGCGCCAAAGTCCCAGGGTGTGAAGATCTAGGGTTTTGGTTTGGATTACTCTGACTTCTAAGGGTATTTCAGCACTGCCAGCTAGGGATGCTGTGCTGAAAAGTTAAGTATTAGACTGATGGGAGGTTACAAGTGGAGTTCCTGAAGAACCAGTTTTAGGACTAGTCTCAATCATTTTCATTACTTATCTTGGAAGAAAAAGCAGGGAGTGTGCTAAATGACATTTACAGACTATACAAAGTTGGGAGGTATAGTCAACACAGAGGAGGATCAGAATATTATACAGAATGGTCTGGAAGAGTGGAGTAACAGAAATGAGATGAAATGCAATAATACAAAATTTCAAAGTCATATGCTTAGCTTCTAATAAAACAATACTGACAGATGTGTCTCCTAAACTGGAAATGACAGAGGAAGAGAGAGATCTGGGGGTGTTAATCAAGCACAATCTGACTATAAACTATAAAAAACATCAGGCTGTGATCCCAGTTTGCATTAGATGGGGCTCAATGCCATTGTACAAGGCACTCATAAGACCTCATCTGGAATACTCTGTATAATTCCGGTCACTTGTCTTCAAGAAAAAAAAATCCAAAATAGATCAGGTGCAAAGAAGAGCTACTATAATGATTAGAGGAATAGACGTCCTAGCTTATGAATGGAGACTGAAAAAGGCTTGGCTTGTTGACTTCAACCAAAGGAAGTCAGAAAGAGGCTGTGATTATGCTTTATAAATACAGCCAGGGAAGACACAAGACCTGTTTAAGTTGTAAGACAATGTTGGCACAAGAAGAAATGAATATATACTGGCCAAGAACAAATTCACCTGGAAACAAGAAGGCTTTTAGCAATGAGAGTGGTGGAGGTTCCAGGACAGCCTCCGAATTGGTATTGTTGAAGCAAATAATTCGTGTTGAGGGAGAGCTGGTATGCCTCAATGTGATTTCACAATGCGGCTTGTGATTTTATGGAGCAAGACTCACTATCTGGGACTCACCTCCAGTTCGTGTGTTACAATCCAAAAAGTTTGTGTTTCAGAGCTTCAGACAAGCACCTGCAGGACACAGCCATGGATCCCTTCCACCACTCCTAGTCCATTCAGGATGGCAATGGGGGGTTGGTCTCCTACCTCTGAAGGGGTGGGGGACCAAGTACTCTGAGGTGGCACCAAGCATTCTCTCTCTCAGGTGCTTGGCTGGATGGTCCTTGCTCACAGTCAAACTGATCACCGTAAGCAGAGTCAGGATGTCACTGACTTTAGGAGCTTTTTGCACTACATTGCAAGGTGTGGGTACAAGTCTTTTGCCAAAATTATCTGGGTGTATCTCCCTTAATAATTTCCTTGCCATTTTAGGCGTCTCAGGCAAGGTTACCTTATTCTCTGTCTATGGCACATAATCTAGCATCCTGAGGACCTAGTTTCAATTGCTGTGTTTGCTGTGCAGCTTCTGCATGGCATTGGTAGCCCTATGACATAAAGGAAGTCAGACTAGGTGATCACAATGGTTCCTCCTAGCTTTAAGACCTATGAACCTATGAGACTATAATTCTGTTTTCTCATAGCTCGAGCTTGCAGGGGTTGATCCTATGCAAATGTTTTGAAGGTCAGTATGATCTCTATACACATGCTATAAATTTGGAGAATATGCAATAACAATAACTTCATCATGTGTTAAGGGCCAAATCCAAAACCTAATGAAGTCAGTGGAAAGACTCTTTACTGACTTCAAAGGACCTTGGTTCAGGTGGTTTAAAATAAGTGGTGTTTATCAACAACATGCACCCTACCATTATACCTACTTGCACTGTGTCCTCTCTTGTGAAAATAGATCGGTGTCACCAAGTTATAGATGGTTAGCTATTTCTTGGATGGACTTTATGCTATTCCCAACAAACTTATCAATATTTGTAGTAAGAATCTATTAATTAGATGCTTTACAAGCACTGAGGAAACCTGCAATAAATAACCACAACAGCTGACAGAACAAAACACCAAACCTGCCTTCCACATGTGCTCTGCCAAAAAATAAAAAATAAAAAAAAATCAAGAAACCTTTTCAACTGCCCAGAAGAAGTCTCATTAAGAACAAAAATATTAACAAAAATGGTGACAGCAATCACATTTGGTTGGCAGGTGTCATCAAGCAGCTTCTAAATACATTCAATCAATCATAAAGCTCCATCCTTTCACTTGTATTTCACATAAGACCAGACCCAAACTTCCACTAGTTGCTTACCTGCCACTCCCTAATAAATAAAAATAACAGACAGAGAAGAATAAGGATCCAATTCCGGCTGATCCCAAGCATCTTCTCCACTTCCTATGAAGTCAATCAGAGCTAAGATCTTGGTGCTTATCACACGAAGTGATCAGGGACTTTGAAGGATTGACCCATTAGGACGTAAAGGTAACCTTTTCAAACCAGGTGCTTAGTATTAAGCGTTTACAGTGGTGCTAAGCACCTGAGGTTGTCACAGAAGTCAATACATTTGCAAGGACTCTTTTTGAACAGAGTCCCTACAATGGGTCATAAAATGGGCAGGATTTTGTTCCGAGTGGTCCATGCAATGCAGCAGGTCAGAACCTTAGCTGGTATAGATCAATGTAAAACTTCATTTGCACTAAATTCTAAGCCTAGGGAGCAGAGTCTCAGCTCCAATTTGAGATGCAACTCCAAAATGCTGTCTATACAGATGTTATTAGAGCACCAGTGCAAAATCCACTAACCTGAGTCTGTCAACCTTGGCTGGGATGCTCACTCCATAATGCTGTGTAGACACACCTCATGTTCTTTAGATAGTCACACTGAGGCAGTCACATACATACTCACTCAACCAGTGCTGTACAGCCAAGCAACTTTTTCTGGCACTCCTTTGGTGTTTGAAAATAGTAGCAACTTGTATGTATCCAAAGAATATTCTATTTGGAAGCTAGCTAAGTAACCCTCTGAGGCTGAAAACTGTGTTCAGAGCAATGTTGTATTTTTAGCATATACATTTAATTAAAGTATTTTTTACTGAACAGCCTAATTGAAGGAGCAAAATTAGAATACACAGTGTTCATTTTCTGAAGTATTCGATTGAACACTGGTTCCTGGTAGTTTACAGGCTGGGTTATAAAATTTTCACTATATGAATTCAAACCAGAAAAGCTGCAATAAAATTATTTAACACTAGATTACTGTGTGGATGAGAGAAACATGCTATACGAATATAACAGAATTCAGTGAGTGTAACAAAATTGTCCACATAAGCCCTAGTCCAGCAACTCTTAATCTACGTAGTTCAGTGGGACCATTAACATGTTTAAGGTTAAATATGTGCTTCCTGGTTTGGGGCTTTAAGAGATGCAATTAAAGTTCTGGGGAAATTTTTCCAATATTTTACCATTTCTTTTTTTAAACAGCAGATCTGGCGATTGTGCTACCTTCTGATCCCGAAAACCAGACAGTGCAAGTCAAGGCCCTGTACACAGTACTGAGCACTGTGGACAGAGACTATTTTCATGAACATGTTCAATCTGGTATCTTTCAAGATAACTAAATTCTCTCTCTCTCCCTTTCTCTCAAACAGTGTGATCATAAATAATTTTCAAAGTAATTATAGCATCCAAGTGACTATTGCACTATCTTCCCCTACTAAGAAGTGATGGGACATCCTGCATTCAGCATGAAAGGATATCCTTTCTAGTCACAGAGCAGCTCAATGGCTAGGTATCCCAAGGAGTCTGCAGCACCAAATCACACATCTAGAAAGAAAAAAGGCCTATTTCAAGATTTAAAAGAAGTCCTGCGGCACCTTATAGACTAACAGATTTATTGGAACCTAAGCTTTCATAGGCAAAGACCCACTTTGTCAGATGCATGCATCTTTGCCCACGAAAGCTTAGGCTCCAATGAATCTGTTAGTCTACAAGGTGCCACAGGACTTCTCATTGGTTTTGCAGATACCGACTGACACAACTACCCTGGTTCATTTCAAGATTGTAAATTCTAAAGGGGAAAGACCACATACAACAATACCTCAAGTCAGTGCCTCTACTGACAGAAATGATGGACAAATCGTATATTCTCACACTAAATCTTTTCAATATTCTATACCAAAAACCAGGGTGGATAAAAATGTACGATTTTTTAAACAAATCTGGTACTTTTGATTTAAAATCATGAATAAAATACTAAATGTCCCATTTAAATAACAGTTACAATTAAATCATCACAAACATGCTACATGTACACTTACAGTCTCATAAAATGAATTAATGGCTCTAACTACTAGCTCTTGCTTCCTGAAAGTTCTGGGCTTTCACTTTCTGTTTCTCAACAGACTAAAAATAACGTGCAAAAAAAGACACAAGCTGGATAGGATTGTTTTTGTTCTGTGCTTATGTGGTTGTGGACCTTGACCAGGCACAGCAGAGGAGTTTGTTAAGATAGTGTTTTGAGACAATATATAAGAAAGAACAGAAGCAGCACAGAAAGGAGCAGTGCCGTGAAATAGAAAAAGACATTATTTAGCACACACACAGCTGCACTTCCCACATTTTTGCAACAGAAGAACTGTCATGGCTTCTGCATATAAGATAGACCCTATCTGGTAATATTCTGAAGAAATTTGTTCTGTAGGTAAAAAAAAAGATAATGTGTCAAGTGTAAACAGTGCGAGATGATAACGCAGGGCCTAGGTGCAAGAATGAAACATCATAAGGCTTATTGGGAGAAAAAGAGCTGGATGAAGATGTGGATATGGCTGAGTGGATCAGCTGGTTAGTAAATTAAATAATTCACTTTGCAATGCATCACTCTTCAAGACTCTCCCAATGCCTTTTAGAAGAAGTGTGATTTGACTAGTAAATTGCCCAGCTTTGTTGTGTTGGATGTTGCTAGAAGAAAAAAAAGTTTAGCTTGGCTAATCCTTATGGCTTGTTTAATTCATTATCTAGGTTTGGAATCTATCACTCAAGAAAGCTGCAGTAACAGAAAGCTACAGTTGCCACTGTCATTTTCTTATTACATAATAAAAGTCGAACATCATGGCCACAGACAATGATGGTGACACCGTAAGTCTATTTCCTATTTCACTTCAGCACGTCCCAGTTTTCCCCAGGGAACCCTATCCTATAGTAGTTTTCTCAAAAAACAAAAGTGCTCGTGAGTTCAATGGGGCTTACTCCAAAATTAAGTGCACTCTAAGCGCAGTCAGTCTTAGCTCTTTTGGTAACTTGATTTGAATCAATTATTTAAATCACAGGTGAGCAAACTTTTTACATAGGCCCTTCTCCGAACCTGTCTAATGCCCCAGAAATGATGCGCCATGCTTCCTGAGCGACAGTGAAGGCTGAGAGGGTAGGGAGGGAGGCAGTGGAGGCCACAAGGAAAGGTAGCAGAGAGCATGAGGGAGGCTCCAGAGGCCAATCATGCTGCTTCCTCCTTATGAAATTTCATGCTTCCCCCCAGGGGGCACATCCCCCACTTCACGCACCACTGCTGAAAACTGTGCATTTGTGTGGCTGCTCGGGAGAGATTCAAATGCTGCACACCTGAGCAACCAATCATCTAGATCTGAGTTTCTACTGGTGGTACACATTCACACGCACCTCAGTGCACAGAAAATACTTATTCCACACATGCATGGAAAACACCCACACACAGATGGAAAAGATTAGAAGGAATATTGCTAACAACCAATGTTTAATCTGAGCCAGGGCTTGCCAGGACTGAGCCTCAGCACCTATAGTCTTGGCAATTCATAGCCTGGGCACTCTGGACTTGCTGCATCAGTTATGAAAGTAAAACAATTGCTTTACCAATTGTACCTCTTTCAGTACTAATTCAATACTGCCAGCAACATACCTAAAACACCTACGCTAGATAAATCTTTAGTAAATCTCACAAATGCCGCTGTGTAAATATTCGATCAGTAAACCAACCAACATATTGCAGGTTTAAATAAAATTAAGAGTCCCTGCAAAGAATTTAGCATGGGCTTAAAAGCATATCTTTAAACTGGTGCATTGTGTGGTAACTAGACTTTAGCCAGACAATATGAATGGATCAAAGTCTTGTTCAGACATACTTGTAACAACAGAATACTGAAGAACAACAAGGTGAAGCAAATCCTTCCTGATATCCCTGAATAGCCAATAGGAGATACTGCATGGTAATGACCTACTTCAGGGGTGGCCAAGCAAGGGCCAAAATAGCTGTGGATAGAGTGCAAAGTGCCACATATTATATATTTATATCTAGACAGACAGATACTTTAAAATAAATCTATACGGATATGAAAATAAATATATAATACATGGCTTCCCTCAGAGCCAGGCACACCCAGCACCCACTCTCTAACCCAACCCCCCTTCTCTCCCCCAGAGCCAGACACCCCAGCCTGCCTGCTCTAACCCTAACCCTCCCCTAGAGTCAAGCACGCCTGCCCCCCACCGAGCCCTGCTGTAATCCAATCCCCCACCCCTGCTCCCAGACCAGGTACCCCCACCCCCTCACTCTAACTAAATCTGCCACCCCTCTCGCACAGCCAGGCACCCTCCAGCTCTAACCTAAGGCCTGGGACTCACTGGACCTGCTGCCACCCCCACGTACTTCTCCCTCCATGTGCTGTGGCACATGCACAGAGCAACAGTACGCACTCCTGGCTCATTGCTCAAAGAGGCTTGAGACCCGCAGGTTGGCGACCCCAACCTCCTCTCTTCAGAATGGGACACAGAATCCTTAGGAGTGTTCCCCCCCACCCCGGCCAGCTTCCAGCCCAGAAGCCAGTCAGGGTTGACAACAGCCTGTCATTCTGAAGCATTACTCAGATGTCGGGGACCTGTTTTTTTTTAACTTGAGCTTCGCTCAGACCAGCCAAAGGGATAATTTGGCCCTAAAATACCACAGCATCTTTTGTCTGTGGGGTACATTCACTCTGCAAACGTGTGTCCATTGGCACAAATAGCACCCACAACTGCTGGTGCTCTGCAGCTCACTCCTGTGCTGACTAGCCCAGGCCAGAAGCCACCTGAAAGCAAAAGAACACACACAATTGGCACAGGCCTCACCTGCCCAGGGAACAAAGATCTCCTAAAGTTTTCTGCCACTGTTCGTCCAGGCACGGGGATATCCCCCACCCCAGCATGGTGCCCCCAGCCACTAGTGCTGTAACTGCCATTACCCAGCCTTGCTCTGAATGGTGCAACTAGCCATCCCTCACTGCCTGGACTCTGCCTGTCCTGCCTCGCCAGCTCCACTCTGCCCCGCAGTACCCAGGCCCGGCAGAGTGGACTTTGCTCCTCCTTCCCTGGACTCACCCTGCACTGACTCCCTGGAAAATTCTCCTCCCTCAGTGCTGCATCACCACCACCATGGCGGAACCTCCAAAACTCAGGGCGTGCAAGGGTTCAAACAGTGCAGCATGGCAGGGGCTAGACAGGGGAAGGCTGATTTGCTTTGTTTCCCTCCCCCCGCCCCCCGCAGGACAAAAACAGATAGAAAATTTTCTATCTAGGTACTTACATGATCCTCGTAGCTGTAATGTCTGAGCATCTCGCAGTCATGAATGGATTTTACCCTCAAGTATCCCTATGAGGTAGGAAACTACTACTCCATTTAATGACTGGGGAATGGAGGCATAGAAGTGGGTAGCCTAAGGGATTTGACTGAGTTTGCAAGAGAGTGCTGTGGCTGTGGATGAAGCTTAATCTAACCATCCTGAGTCCAAGTCCAGCATCTAACTCACAAGACCACCCTTCTCCAATTACTGCCCCAAATTTTCTCCTCCTCAGTTGCACACTTCTAAGCACCCTTCCCAGGCCAAAGTCAGGTTTCATGGACTGACTCAGGCTTGATCCTGTTCACAATGAAGTTTGCCACTGACTTCTGAAACACCAAACTGTCCCCTTTATCTTCTCCCATGTAGACAGCAAGATAGGTATATTAATTGCAAAGGGCTGGCTTCAACTCCTAGTGAATGGATGAAAAGATGCCCATTCTCCTTCGTGGGTTTTGGCTTATGCCCAGTGTGAAATGAGGCAAGTGTACTTCTTTTTGGTTTGGGCCCATCTCTCTAATCTAGTGAGACTCAGACTGAGGCTCACAAACTGCAAGTGGCTTTTTCATGTGGCTCCTGTATTTTTTTTGCAGCACGTGACATTAAAACAATCTAAATTACTAACCAATCAAGATGGTTTTATTATGATATTACCCAATTGTAGTTGATAAAATTATAGTACTTGGTCAGCCATTTTGTTGCAAGAATAAATTTACAGTTTATGGTGTCATTTGAGTATGAATATATAATACTATAGTAAATATTACTGTTGTGTAATGTTGATTGTTAATTTGGCTTCTGAATCACCAAGATCTGAGTCACTGTAGCACAGGTACCATTTTGCTACCATTACTCAGGAGTGATATTGAACACGCCACACTTACTTCCTACCCCATATATGTTTTACTTTCTGTCTCAAGAAAAAACTGCAGTACCATTGTGTGGTGTCTTTTAGCAAATGTTGACTTTTCAATGGTGACTCCTGTAGACACATCTTGTTTATGTATTTAAGCATCACAGTTTTGTTTTTATTTCATGCAAGCACCATTTGACTTAGGTAAATGTTTTACATCAACAGAGTAAAAATAGCCAATTCTGGCACACAGAACACACACATCAGCCTCAATTGAATTCTGAACGGCTTTTAACCTTGAATTTCCCTTATGAGCCAGTTCTTTTCAAACAGATCACACATTTAACCCAGTTTCCCAAAGCATTCTCAGAAACATTCTCTATGTATTTGAAAGACCATAATCATTTGACAATCAGAGGAGTCCGATTGTATGAGACACAATGCAAGCTGGCAAATACATCTGACAAATGCAGTTCACTTTACACAAAGGAACAAGAATCAGATAAATATCAGCAGTTAAAAAAAAAGAAAAAAAGGCATCATCTCCCTGATTCATTAGATTTCTGGCACTCCAATTAAGTGCTGACAAGCTAGTATTCCAGGCATAGTAAAATATTGTTGTTCCACCAGGCTCACTCCAATATTTAGTCATAAGATCCATACAATAATAACAGAACAGTGGCCTATCTTGACCAACAGCACATTAGTTATTATCTGCAGCACAAACACCTACCACTTTGTACTAACATTTTGGCAGTCAATCTAAACATAGCACTTAAAGCTACATCATAATTTTGGAGATCTTATTGGGTCATTTTCCTTCCAGCTGGCACCAGTAAAAAGTATTTCATACCAAAAATACTAAATGAAATGTTATGAGTTTTTATTGTTATTATTATTATTATCATCATTATTATTTAATGGCAGCAGCTCAAGTATGATTTCAAGCCCACATGACACATTTTTCAAGGCCTGTTTGCGGTGATGGTAGCTGGGTGAATTACGATAAGATTTATTGTGCGGTGGTGTATGTCTAATTTTCCATCTACTGCTGGGAGCTTCAGTTGGCGGGAACTAACAGAGACGACCATTATGAACAGCCTGGTTCAAACTGTGGTTTGGTGCAAACTCTCAGGGACAGGAACTTACAACACACACTGGCAAGAGGACAGGGAGAGAGCTGATGAAAAGAAAAAGACTGTTCAAATAGCTTCCCAAATATTTGGTATCTCATCCCTTCGCTAAAATGATTTATTTTATAGAGAGAAATTGGTGGGGATTCAAAGTCCCACCAGCTTTTCCTGTCAAAATTGGGCCTTATTTAATCACCACGCAACAAGGCAGCTAAGGAACTCTTATTTCTGGAGGTCAAAGTGAGCAGCAGCTCCACTGGAACTGAGTTCTCAACATTTTTCTTCCCCCTCTCTCTCTTTTTTTTTTTTTCCTACTCAAAACACAAAACTCTTGAAAGCAGAACACACTATGAAGAGGGGGTTAATTTTATTTACGTTTCACTGCCTCATTCTGATGGTGTTCTAATGACCCAAGAATCCTGCACTAATTAGCGGAGGGATAGCCCACACCCAGATGAGGGTCAGAGGAGAAGTGGACTTAATGAGGAAAAGTAAAAGGGGCCTGTGGAGATTAGGAGACAGGACAGAGGAGCACAAAGAAGGTCTGTGGAAAAAAGCTTTGAAAGAGGAGAGAACCTATAAATGAGAGAAATTAATCCAGAAGGGGAATTCCAGAATAAATAATAAAAGGGACATGCAACAGAACAGACAATTATTTTTTCAGAGCAGAGCCTGTACCCACCCTACTGTAAGGCTCTGTCGTGCCCCAGGCCATCATTTTAACACCCTCTGCTCTGCTGAGCAGAGCATCCCAGAGAGGTAGCTGTCAGTGTTCCCTGTAAGCTGTGTGCTTTGGTGGCCACACAGGAGAGATTCAGGTGCTTCCCAGCTGAGTAGGAGAGAGCCTATGGCCAGCAGCATGTGTTTCTTCTGGTGGTGCACATCCGCACATGCTTTGGTGCACATAAAATTTATTCCACGCACGATAGAAAACATTAGCAGGCACATTGCTAGCTGTTGCTGAGTCATGTTTTCACCTTCATTCCTCTTTGGAAGAAGCCTGCTAGGCACAGGACTGGATGTATGACACACTGTTTTGGCACAGTAAGAGCAAAACATGAACTGATATTTATAATCTATTCAGCAGCAACTGGTATCACCAGAAGGGCATTTTACATCAATGATCAACATCAACCAGAAATACAAAAATATATTAGAGTTCACAAATTACAGATAATTTCACTTGCTGCAGTTGTTTGTTTATGCCTGTATAGATTTGCCTATAAGGTGTGATTATGTTTTGTTTTATTTAGGCACAGAGAAGTCACCTTAGAATAGGCTTCTGTTCTACATTATACTTCACATCAGGCTGCCATAAGAATTTTTACCCTATTGAACTTATTTTGAAAAGTAATTCAATTTGATATTATCTTTATTGGTGAACCTTCAGATGCCAGGTAGTACTATAGTTATGAAAATGTGATGCACTTCCCTAACTGCATACCAGATGGAAATCTTAAAATTATTCTTCTAGGTGCATCAAATTCTCCAAACCCTCTGTCTAGTCCCTCACCCCTATTGTATATTCAGACAATGGGCTACAGATATAAGACGATGCTACTCTTGGGCTATTGTATTTATACACCTCTAAGTGACACCATTCATTTTTGTGTCTGGTTACTCAGTTATACTTTTAAGGATTGAAACCCAATGCCCATAAATGTATTAACACTACATTATGATTTGAAAGGTTTGGCAGTAGAGAGGAGAGGAGAGCGGTTGGGTGCGGTATTACAATGTGTAATGTGGTATTTCATTCTCTCTGGAGAGCTGTAATTTTATGCACGTTGAAAAAAGCATTAAGGAAACGAATGTACAGAACATACTGAACCAATTTTCATCCCTTTAAAAACACCTTTGGGGTGCAAGCATGAAAAATTTTAGTCAAACGGAATTATTCAACAAACTGAGAAGTGGGAAACAGGCAGGGGGTTACAAACAACCATTAATTTTCATCCATCCCTATTATCCCATATCTTCTAATCATGACTCAATTCATTCGCACTGTATAATTGTATGTCATTGTAACCATAAATCCTCTGTATAGTCATCAGGGAGTGAGAAGTTCTTTATACCACACTGACAGCATAGTCATCAGATCACTTGGTGCAGAGGATATAACAAAATATTATACTACTTAACCAAAAATCCATGGAGGGACGTGCAGCAACCCAGGGCCAAGGAGGTGGAGAATTACAGCACACTATAGGCCACCTGTTTCAGAGGAAAACAGGCCTCCCCCACACCCCTCAGCTCTAAGCTACTTCACCCTTGAAAACAATTCCTTCCTGATCTCAAATAGACAATCAGTTCACCTACATACATGAGAGCAAGAATTGCCTCATTCAGAGAAGAGCAAATCATTGTAGTGTACTATAATACCATTGTAGGTTACTCGTCTAGACAGTAGCACAGATCCAGGAATAGCAAGATGAGTGTCTGTAGGTGATATTTAAGAGAAAACATGGGCTTTCAGAGATCTTTAGGACAACCTACACACTCTATTGACCTAGGCCTGGAAATGGCACTTCATACAGAATAATGCCAGACTGCTTCCACAGGGGTTAGATCAGACAGCAAGAGCTAAGTATTAATTATTATTAGTCGTAGTAGTAGTGAATATCATTTGCGTTGATGCTTACAGCAGCAGTGGCCATCCTAAACCAAACGTGAGCACCAAACAATGCAGAAAAACATTAACAATCCATCCAGAGCTGATTGTCAGCTCTGGAAGTGTTTCAATTCCCTTCTCAGTGCACGAAAGGGTGGGGGGTGGTATTGGGGACCCTGGCTGTTTTCTCCAGTTTCTTCCTGTGTAATTCTATGAAGCACTTGTGCTCAGGGTGAGAAGAGGAGATGCAGTTCTCATCATACACCACTCAGCTACCAGCACAAAACGGCAACCCCAAGTATAGCCAAGGAATCAGTAAAGCTAAGAACTCATTACCTGTTTGTTACACAAATTCCACTTCAAGTGTCCTTTAACATTACTGCTGGCTACCCTATGCTATTAGGTCTTTCCACCATTGTCTGTCTGAGATGAATTTACCTGGGTGGTCCCTCTGTTTCCTCTCCACCTAGAGAAACATTCATTACCAAGCCTAATTCTCACCTTCAACCACTGTGGTAAGGCAAGCATCTTCCCACAACAGCCAAGAGAGTGAAATGGAATCAGGCTAGGGGCGGAAGGCTGCCCACTTCAATAGTTTATGGATTTACCATACACAAGCAGATTTTGTGACTGTGAAATCTGCACCAGACACCATTTCAAAAATAGGAGTCAGATCTTTGCCCCTTGCTCTATCCCACACGTTGCTCTTGTGACGCAGCAGAGCGGAAAAGCTACCCTAATAGGGCAGGCAAGGATTCCCGACCAGGGCTGAATTCCCAACTGGTATAGAGCAGCCACAGCCAACTTTACACTCTGCCTGCTGCCCTCCCTTTCCTGCATGAGCACTGTGAGAGATGTGTCAGAGGCAGAGGGGAGCATAGTGGGGGCACACTGCTCTAGCAATCCTTAGCTGCCAAACATCTCCTAGAGGCCCAGGATCAGGTTTTAAAGACACTTCCCCCACCTCACATTTCAGGAGGGGAACAAAGTACAGCTTATGCAGAGCCAAGATGTTTCTAGTCATAGAATAGCAAAGAGCCCACATATCCAGTGATAGCTATTGTCAGACTGCAATACAGGAAGAGTCAAACATAAGTGGAAATGATCTGCAGGTTTCCTCAAGTTCACAAACCAATTGTTTAGTATACAACATGCATGAACAATTTTTAACCTCACAAAGTCTTAAAAAGGAGCGTCTCAAAAGCACTGTGGGCAGTACTCCACGCAGCTCCCATTGAAACTGTCCTCTGTGTCTTGGAAAAAGCTCCCCTTATTACTGAAAGCAACCAACTCTCTGTGCACTTGATTATAGTTTTGTGGCCTCTACCCAGTTTGCAAAACTGAAACAAACTTGCAAAAAAATACTGTTTTCCTCACATCTCAAATTGCAGGGATTCTTTTTCAGATTAGTCTTAAATGCTTTACAACTTGAAAATTAAAAGAATTTTATATTACAAAAATTGTATTTTTGCTGAGAAAGTTATAAACACATGCTGCTGCATTACTCACCAATATACTCAGTTAACTCAAATGCTCTTTCCTGTGTAACAAGCTGCTCAGAGGACCACCTGCAATACATCAATAAAACAGAACATGGTAAACACCAAGCATTGCAACTTCCATCATAATACAGTAGCATCTAACAAACTACATTAGAATAAACCCTGGGGAGCACACCTGAAAACCATTTAGAGTCAAGATCATGAGAGTGAACCTACAGGGACTGTTTGTCCTGGTAGCTTCTGTTATTAAAGGGGCAGGCACCCTTTGCACTAACTAGATAGTGAAAGTGTAAGTAGTTTCCCCTTCAGGAACTGCAGTGAATTTTTGGGAAAACTCATTAGCATCTTTTTAAAGGATTTTTAGGTTTAAACTTCTAGTTCTAATTGCTGAAGTTTTCTGAAGTCAGGTCTCTCCTATGCAAAGAAGTATATGGTGTCTTCAGAGCAATGCCAGTTACAGTCCTCCTTTGGCTTTTTGAAATGGCTTACGTGTTCTGGACAATACCTTCCCCTCCCTGGGCTCCCCATGTGTGGTTAGTAGTCCGTGGTTGGAGAAATCTAAGGAGTCTAGCAAATCAGTGCTCCCCATGCTGCTCTGGTGTATCTGCTGTCCGGCTGCAGTGATTTCAGCTTAAGGTGCTGAACAGGGAGGACCTCTGCAGGTGCCTGCCCTGCTCTGAGCCACCCATTGCTGTTGAGCTGCCCCATCTCTGCACTGCTGAGCAGGCATGGATCAGTGGAATCTAGAATGCTTGACAGCATTCTCACCACCACAGAGGTACACCCAACCACTGCTGAAACGTATCACTTCTCCAGCACTTGCCCTTCCCTCCCAAAGCCAGCTGTGCCTGGTATCTGTCACTGTGACCCCAGGCACATTCAGTGTCAGTGTCTTGTATGCTCCCCTCCCACAGCAAGGTCATTGCATTTCTTAGCTCCCAAATGAAAAATTAAACTGGATTTTCACCCAAATACCCAAAACCATCACAAAAACAAAAAGTGGAAACGAGGCCTGGTCCATGCAGTCAATGTTCCTGGCTTTCCAAGATGCTCCCAGAGAGCTCCCTCTTAAGTGGAGATCCAGCCCACGTACTATTCGTGAGCAGCTCTGGCTCCCTCTTCCTCCATTTCACCAACAGGTCATGGGCCTTACCTAAAGATCTAATGGTAAGTACTGAACTGTGAAGTTACAGGCTCAACAACTCTACCTGGCTGCTTCCTAGGCCCCTGTGACATCATGGGCTTATCAGCACCTTCCAGTCCAGTATCAAGGGGGCAGCATCTGTGATAACAGTTTCTCAGCCAAGGTGATGACGGAGCACACTTCAAAGCTACTGACTGAGTCCTAACTTGTTGGTGTGAAGTCAAGGACAAGGATTCGGAAAGGCTCCTGGCTCTGTACTCTCCAGCTAAGCTATAGGCCTTGTGCCACACTCACCAGATCAGCAGCTGTAGTTTACTGATCATATTTTTCAAAGACTTTTCCAGCTATGGGGCTTTGCGGCAAAAATGCAAATTCCCATCATTGTACAATGAGAAGATATGAACTGGCTAACCCAATTCAGATGAGTAATGGATTTTCTGTTACATTCATAGCCAGCGTGTCCACCTCTGACAAACCAGAGTTTAGGTGTATTCTTTTTTCCCCTTAAAGCAAGCACACACAAACAAACAAAAACCAATCCCACAATAAGGGCAGTTTATTCTATGACCCAGAAGAAAGTGCAAAAGATATCTAATTATTGTGGAAGAAGGGGAAAAAATACAGAGATAATCCATTATAGAAGCCCTGATTATTTCCTTGAAAATTTTTGTTTTTACAAAGTAGGAATTGCCCAGTTTAAGGTGAGAGGTTTACCACCTCCAAACCTTTGAAATAAGAGCTTTACTTTTGCACCCAGAGAGAGAATGGTTTGCAACCAAAGTAAAGCCGTTCCCAAAAGTCTAGACTTGAGTGTTTATTTTGCACCAACATCAAATGTTTCAAGGACAGTTGAAAAGAATTAGGCATCCCAGTGGGGGTTGGGTGCCTATTTCCTTTAGGATCCTGTGGAAAATAATTAAATTGAGATTTTTTTCATTTTTAATTTCATAGGGGGAAAACTCCATTTACAAATGCATGCCTTGATCCTCCAGGGGGCAATCTCAGAATGCACCCAGAGACAATCAGTAGGGTTCCATTGGAGGACAAGGGTCTACTAATGAGGAGTTTTGTGGGATTTGAGCTTCAGACAATAATTTTGGAACAGTTTTCATTATAAAATGTTCTCATTTTTTCCCTGTAATATGGACCACCACCATCCCCAAAAAGGTGGGAGAAGCATCCCACAAAACAAGAAGCATAGGACAAAGATTACACACTACACCTGATATTCTAAGGTGACACCTGCTATTTAAATTAACAGAAGAGTCATGTAGAATCCCTTGACTGCTCTGGAAAGCTGAACCCTGAAAATCATCATCAATTTACAAAGAAATAAAGAACCTTGCTCCCACTGAAGTTAATGGAAGATCGGAACAGGCTAGTGCAGTATTTTGAAAATCCACAGTCTATTAATTACATCAGAAACAGACAAGCACTTTCTCCTTCTACACCTTCAGTTCGCTCATAACCAGTGCACCAATTTTTATAATTTCTTCCCAGAAAATAAGTGTTTTTCCATTAAGAGGTGAGAGCCACTCTGTAGTCACAAGTGGCACTTTTCCACTTTCTTAATACAACCCTCTTGGCTACAATTAAAGCAGCAGATAAATAGCAGATCAAATTAAGGTCTGATTCTGTTGTACTTATGCTTATAAACCTCCCACTGAATTCAGAATTGAGCCATTGGAGGTAAAAAGAGGTGAGAGCAAAATTATGATCTATGAGGCCAAAAGTTACACTGGTAAAACATTAAAAGCAAGTATATCAGATAGGAAGTGGCTTTTGTATTTATTAGTTCTGAATTTTAGCTTACTGCTCTTTTAGCTTACTGCAGGATTGCTATTACATTAGACCTAAGTACGTTTTGCAAAGAGCTTTGGGGAAAAAAGTTGCGTTTTTTACTGGAAGGGTGTAATTATTATAATTCATTTCATATTTTTTCCCTTTTTCCAGTGGAAAGAAAACCTTTTAAAACATGACTGGAAACTAGGACATTATCCCACAATCTCCAAATTATTTAAAATTTTAATTTCTAAATTTCATTAAAAATAATTTTTCCATAAAAAAAATCTTCCATTTAGGAAAACTTATTTCTCATCAAAGCTTTTGAGCAGTTCTAATTTCTACATTGCCTTAGGTACCTGCTGGTATTTGAAGTGTGTGTGGATTGTTAGTCCACATCTGACAAGCATTGGAGACACCTTATTATAGACAATCATAACAATAGAAAAACTGACAGGCTGTCTTTAGGAAATCATCAGCTTTATTTTTTTTAAAGAAAATCAGAGCAGAACTCAGTTTTGTGAGTCCCATAACACTTATTAAGGGAATCTCAGGGTTCATCAAGTGAATTACGTCCATTCCAGGTCTGTCAATGGGAGCTGAATGTGCCCAGAACCTCACAGGTTCAAGCTGTTAGTCTGAAAAAGCTGAGGCGTAAAGTGTTTTGCCCTGATGATTCAAACCCTTCATGGTCCTCAGCAGCAGCAGCTAGTGCCCTGGACCCCGACCCCTCATCACAAAGTCCACCCCTTCTTCTGGGTTGCTGATCCCCAACTAACTGCAGTGCTTGCTGGATCCTCACACTTCCTCCAAGCTACAAGCCCTCACAGAACCTTGTACCTCCCAGTCTGACTTTCTGTGGCTGTGATGCCATTCAAAGGACAGAGGGAGCAACTTCTCTTGCCTTGAGCTGGGTCTACACGTTAGCACCCTTTTGAAAGGGTGAAAATTGAAATTTGGTGGTCGAAATAGCAGCCGTCGAAAGGGAGCCCCCCACCGCCATTATCAGCATTTCGATCCACTCTTTTGAAGTGCTGCCACAGGTCTTTCGAAAGAGAGCATCCACACAGCTTCAAGCCCTCTTTCGAAAGAAGGGAATCAGGAAACACCGTGGCCGGGGGCCCATGGCTGACAAGCCCTTCCAGAGTTGCAGCCTGCTGCCTCCTTTAAAGGGCCTCTCCCTCCACCCTTCACTCCGCATGAGCTGAGTGCTGCCCAGACTTTCCCAGCCCGGCAGAGCCCACCTGTGCCCATGATGGAGGCACAGCAACAGCTCCTGCAGGAGGACACCCTCATTATGGACACCCTGTTGGCAGTGCTGTGCACCATCGCCGCAGCTGCACCTGATCTCATCGGGTGGTTGGACAGTCCCCCTGGGACTGTGGGGTTTCCCCACCCAGGGCACCCCCCCGGGTGCCCCAACACCTCTGGATCCACTCCAGCAGCACCGACTGGTGGGAGCACCTGGAGCTGGGGGAGTGGAGCGAGGAAAGGTGGCTGCAGAACTTCCGCAGGTCAAGGCAGACCTTCAAGGAGATCTGCCACTGGCTCGCCCCCACAATCCAGCACCAGGACACTGTTAGCCGGTGGCTGAGTAACGTGCGGTGAGGTACCAACTATGCCCTTGTTACCATCCGAGTCTTTAACTGCTAGAGCGCAGGGCTCCTTCGCAGCAGGCAGTCTGGGCCAGACTGACGGATGCCCCAGGGTCCTAAACACCCAAGTCTTTTACTGCTAGAGCAGGGAGCTCCTAGCACTCTCACCTATGGCCAGGCTGCGGTAACCAAACGGTTGAAGTTCTTTTTATTGTGCCGGCTGTGTTGGAGTGACGGAGAATAACAGCAGTCAGGCTTAGATCTTAACTAGTTACAAGTTTATTAAGCTACAGTTATAAGTGTGCGGTTACACAAGGCTATTGTCTACTTCTTATATGCTAGCAGAGTACAGGTGTTAACAGGTTACATTACAATTCAATACCACAACGTCTTAATGCAACAGCATCTATCTATAGAGCTCTAATTCTTTAACTCTGCGCACCAAAAGGAGACCTTAATGTGGGTACATCTTACCCTCCTTAATATGGGTATATCTTACCCTCCTTGTGTCTCTTGATACCAGTGTAGCCAAGCCAGGATCGGTCACTCAGTTCCTCGGAAAGACAAATACGAGGTTGGGCGTCCCCAGTTGTGGACCTCAGGAGGCAATCACCTGACCCCACCAGCAGTCCCCTCCTCGCGCCCCCCACCGTGGGTGCATGCCCAGGCCTCCTTACATCCATGACAATGGCCCCGACCATGGCCTTTCCCACTCTGAACTGGTGTCCCACTGAGTGGTAGCTGTCTGGAGTGGCCAGCTTCCAGACGGCTATTGTGAGCCTCTTCTCAACAGGGAGGGTGCACCACATCCATGTGTCGTGGTGCCTCAGTTAGCGGGTGAGCCACTGGCAGAGCTCCAGGAAGGTCTGCCAGTGCATGTGGACGTTCTGCAGCCACATGTCGTCGTTCCCACTCCCCCATGACCAGCTGCTCCCACCACTTGGAGCTGATGGGGTAGCTCCAGAGGCGGCGGAGCACCCAGCAGGGGTGGAAGAGCAGATCCCGGTGGTCAGGGGCATCCTCGTCTGCCCCCTGGGAGAGCCCCCCCCTTCCAGGAGCTGCTGGGCAGCCTCCCATGCAGCACCTAGCAGTGCGCTTGATCCCTGGGTGACTACCTGAAAGGCTTCCAGGTGCTGCTGCTGCTGCTGCTGACGCTGCCATTGCTGGGGGTCCATGGCTGCTGTGCAGGCCAGGTGTGTCTGGGAGGGGCCCTTTAAAGAAGCAGGTTGCTGTTGCCCCGGAAGGGCTAGTGCAGCCTGTGACCCCATCTGCAGGCTTTCCTGGCCCCTTATCTCAATGGGGAATGCTTATATGTGTGGACGCTCTACATTTCCTTCTGGAGCAGCTCCTTTTGACGTTCCCCGCCTCTACTTTGCCAGTGAACATCGACAGCACCAGCCCTGTTGGATGTGTAGACGACATGTGTCGAAGTAGCCTATTTTGATGTTCTTAGTTTGAAACAGGCTGTTTCTACGTAGTGCACTAGTGTAGACGTAGCCTTTATCCTCTTGGTTTTGTAACATGTGGCCAAATGTTCAAGGGCTTTTTTAAGTTTTGTTTTGTTTTTTTTCCTTCATTTTCAGAGCTTATCCTTTGCTGTTACAACAGCTGCAGCTATTCTGGCAAAATTAACAGAAGTCTTGAATAAAGTGTGAATTCCCTGATGTTTGAGATATTTCATTGCAATTGAGTAATTTGATCATTAACGTCTTTGCACTCCAGTTTTTCTTAATTAAGTCACTTGAAGTTTAACCACATTTTGCAGTCTACAGGTTTAGGAAGAATACGGTGTCCCAAATATTTTAGACCATTTGAGAGTAATTGCAATTCAGTCATATGTAGGCAGTGTGTGTTGATTCTCTGCTTTCTATCAAACAGCTGTGTTACTGGTAAGACACTCAGCAAGACCCCCCAAAAAAAAGAACCACCCCATAGGTTAAATTGCCATGAAATCACCAGTCACTTCTTTATTCTCCCGTTGCCCAAATCTCACATTATCCTCTTAAAAGCATAGAAGTGCTCTTTATATACCGACTGCTCCTTTTCATGCCATGTACAGTATAATTATCTCCATTTCACCAACCACCTACCTGTGGAATCATTTAGCAAATGAGAATACCAAAAGCCCCACTTTACAAAAATACTAACAAGAACTGAGCCCCACATCCTCAAATATATTAATTTCAATAGGAGTTAGGTCACTATACACCTTTAAGGCTCCATGCCTGAAGATGTTGTTACCCTGATCCTAAGTTGAACAACTGTATGTGATAGCTATTTTATTAGCATCATACTGCTCAGACTATTAATTTGCTGTTTTAAATACAATTGAGACTGACATAGGGCATAATATTTTTAAAGAGCACCACCTACATTCATGTTAAGGCCTCTCATCTAAGTGGCTTGATTTTTCAAAGGTGCTGAACCCCACCCATTAATGCCATTGATATTAGTGTGAGGTAAAGGTGCTTAGCGGTTTTGTATAGCTAAGGTCTCAGAGGGGTCTCAGAGGGGTAGCTGTATTAGGCTCACAAAAAAACAAAACAGCTCACAAAAAACAAGCCACCCTGGAGCACCTTAAAGACTAACAAATGTATTTATTAGGTAATGAGCTTTTGTGGGTAAGACCCACTTTAGATCTGAAAATCTGAGGAACTGAGTCTTACCCAGGAAAGTTCATTACCTAATAAATACATTTGTTAGTTTTTAGTACCTTTAGATATTTAAAAATATGGGTTAGAAGTCTAGCATTAAGTGCCAAGTTTGGGAAATTTTTCCTTAAATTATTTTGTCAGGCTTAATCTCAGCCACCATCTGTATCCAGTGCCAAGAATCTACTGTTTCCTACTTCCATTTCATGGAGAAATCACACCGTATGCATCTATCCAGCTCAACAGGCTGGAGCCAATCCCATGGCTCCTCCCTCCATCTTTGCAATAACCTCTCTGCCACCACCCCTAGGAGTCTGGCGCTATTCATCACTTCAAGGGTCTGCGCTGCCCTGGCCACACAAGTATTTCAGCAGGTCAGTGCACAGACATCCATTTGTAGTCTATGGCCACCAAGGTGCAGAAGTAATTTCTGGAGGCCACCACTGGACAAGTAACAAGAATACATTGACTTCCCACTAACCCAGCTGTCCAATAGGCAAATATAATCAAATTGTCTTGGCTTGTGGCTGTTTCATGCACCTTACCAGTGGTTAATGAGCTATACATTTGCATCACACACACACACACCCCATGCCTTACCAAGCCACCATTGAACACTCATGATGAACTTGGTGGCTGTGTGCATCATCAAACTGATGTTCCTGGCTGCTGTGGCATGATACGCAGGGGCCAGACACAATGATTACTATAGTCATAAGGTGGGTTCAGAGATTTGGGCCATAGCAGAATATCCTATATGCCAGTGGTTAGAGAACACTTCCCAAGAGCTTTTGCAGTCCAATCCTTCCTTGCCCTCTAGCACACAGATGGACAGGATCATGATGCCACCACCGCCCCAGTGACCATTCTAACCCCAGACAACTGCCACCCTCTTCCCTCTCATTTGCCTGAGGCAGGTGCCTAAATCTGTCTCACAAGAAATGACATAGCTGCATAAGTTGTCTGGCTCAAGAAGTGAGTTTCCCATTCACACGTCATTAGCAGAGCTAGGGACTTCACTGCAGCCCAGATTTAGGAGCCTGCATCTGAGAAAACACAAGATACTAATACTGGACCCTTCCTCTAATCAGCATATTACACAAGCTGGCTTCTAGCATTCTGGATATTAAAGATCACATTTTTAAACACCTGATGCTCTCCATGCAGCTTTCAGGGGCAGTTGGTGCTCAGCTCCGCCTGATGATTTGCACTGTTGCTCCATGATTCACTAAGTACCTGAACGTTAGGTGCTGTGATGCCCTCAGGTGCACCTTTGCAGATCTCACAGTATGGGCCTAATTTAATGTTTCACTTACCCATATAAAATTAGACACACTTAAATAGCTTGCTGATCTGAGGCCAGAATTAGCGGGGCTTTTTTTGGTGCCAATAGACTTGTAGAATTCACTGACTATGATTATGTCTCTGATTGTTACTAAAAATCTGCCATTTGTAGGATTCTAGTCTTGCCATGCCAGTTATTTGCTAAACTATTTGCAGGCAGTACACATACAATGGGGCATAAACACAGCTGAAGGAACTTCAAGAGGTTTTTTTTTTTTGTTTTGTTTTGTTTTTTTTTTTAACCATTGATTGAATATTTGAGGGAAAATGTTTGAAGTGATTATGATAGCCTGTTGCTCTCCATCATAAAACTGAGTGAATTGTCTCTGATAAACTGCTATGCTCCACAAGCCTCTGAGTAGGCATTAATATGAGCGTAGAAGCTTTAAGAGGCCGCCGTGTCAAAGTGAATTAAAGTGACACTAAGTGGCTCTTAATACAACAGACCAAAATGATGTCTTCAGGGCAATTACGGTTCACTGTGTCAATCATCCAATAGGCATTAATATAAACTAGAATAGCTCCAAAGGAATTTGTTATGGACAATAATGTCAGGAACCCAAAATGCTAACTTACTGCAGCCTTAATATGATAGACTATTAGACCTATTAAGGGCCAGAGTCCAATTAATCCACAGCCTGAACAGTCCTCAACAGCAGTGGGCCTCCGTAAAATTAAGCAATAATGGATGACAGGAACAACCCTTACTGGTAACTAACAACCAGTTGAAATAGTTGACAGCCCTTTACCCATCTGGTAATTAAGTGCTGGAAAAGACACAAACCTGGAGCTCATGGTTGTGTTTATCAATCATATATTTTAAAAATAAATCAATTACCACTTCTTTTTTTTCCTGTGCCAGCTGCTACTATTTGGCTTTTATGCCAGTAATTAACTCCTGCAAAAATACCAGCACAGCATCCAATGAGAAAGTATGACTTCATAGGGCACATTCTAATTTGCGGGGGGGGGGAAGAAACAACCCTTAATAAGGCACAATGGCATTGTAAGTGTTGAACAAAATGTGGTTGGTAAAGCTGTAAGCTTGGATTTTGGACTTAGAACATTGTGTTTTACCATAACTGGGTGCCCGGAGCATCTAAGTTTTAATCTCACTTTCTCCCCTTGTGCGGTCTTTGCTGTCTTCAGTGAAGTTGCTCAACATCTCCGTGCCTCAGTTTCCATATTGCTAAACCAGGAATAATACATACATCCCGTTAATAGGGGAGCTCTGACCCTTAACAGATTTGGCACACAGTTTGATACTTCAGGTGGAAATGCCATGTGTTTGTGTGTAATCGTCTTGGTTACTAACGCGCATTGCATTAAGAGACCCATTGAGGGGAGGTAGAAGTGAGTTGTGTCTGGGTCATTGTCTTTAGGAGGATTTAGCATTCCCCATGAGGAAGCTTCTGGAATTGAGTGTGGTAGTTTTGGGTCTGCTCTAATATGTTCCCTTTTTCTGAGCTCAGCAACAACTTTGCAATTGGCCACATGCTCTTTGTGAATAGGGAGACTCTGAGACAGGAGCAGAAAGCAGGTTGTTTTCCCTCACACTGAAGCATTTTTGCTCAGTGTTTTTTGTTGTTGTTGTTCATTTATACACTTAATTGTGTGTTTGGTTAATCTGTTAGCTAACTGGCTAACAGTGATTTCACCAGAGGAGGAATCTAGAAAGAATCCGGCTGAAGAGTTCTCCAAGCAAGTGGAATGGAGATGTTGGTTCAAACACAGCAGACTATAGATTTAGTAATACTTAGGGCAGGTCTACACTGCCCCCAGAAGATCAACCCACTCAGGATCAATCTTCTGGGGTTCAATTTCACATGAGGAGTAAGGGAACTTGACAGGAGAACTTCTCCCATTGACCTTCCCCATATAGACAGCCAAGTTAGCTGAGTGCAGATATGTTGATCTTTGCTAGGTAATTGCCATAGCTAGAATTGCACATCAACTGTTAGCCTAGTATAGATGTAGCCTTAGGTGAAGTCAACCTACGCTTTCAGGAATTCTGCTTTCACTGCAGGGAGGGACCTAACTGTTCAGATTTTAGTTATTTATTGCCTTATTTATGTTTATGTATAACTGTGGTGATAATGTCTGTGGATTATAAAATATCCACGTTATGCTGCAAAAATTAGATTAGTATTTCTTTACGAAAAGATTTTATAAAGAGTTTTAAATAACTTCATTTAGTTCTTTTGGGACTTGCATGTGGGGAGGTTAACCCTTTGTAGTCCTTGCTGAAATGTCTTAGAAACTGAACGCTGGCTTTCCAGTTACTTTTCTGTGGAAGGCATTGGAGAAAGGCAATGAAGTGAATTTGGCCTCTCCCCACAAGTTACGCACATACCTAGTTTGATGATTATTAATCCCATTAGGGCTTAAACACAGCTTCTACAAATGTAGGATTTGAATGATCTTATCACAAGCAAGCCAGAGCAATAATAATGAATAGGGAGGCAGTCAATTGTGTCTGCAGTATAATGAAATCTGACTGTGCAGGGCTGGCCACCACCAAACATCACAAGCCTATTTTACAGATCCTAAAAGAAGAAGAAGTATTCACCCAGACCTGCTTTCGGCTAAGAGTTGCAGCTGGTTTCAGTAGATGCTGCACTAGCTGTCGTTGCTAGAAGGCCCTGTCTTCCAGCAGCTTGTTCTGCTGGGAACATAGTCTCCAGGCTGCTTTAGTTGGGTGTAATTCCTAGCACATTCTTATATTTCAAGGAACTAGTTTGCCTGGTTGCTGGTGTTGGGATTACTGGTTTCTCGCAGCCTGTTCATCTCCTTTTGCTCTTAATGAATACTCATAGCAATTACAGTGGCACAGTCACTCTCATTGTTTTGCAGATTATCAGTCTTTGTGATCATTTTTCTCAGCTGCACTTTATATCAGTGAAAAGACTCCCAACCAACTAGTAAAAGGTCGAAAGTTCAAAATAAAAGCTAACATTGCACACTTCAGCCAGACACTCAGCTGATGTAAATTGGCTTCAACAGAGGTAAATTGGCTTCACCACTTTATATCACCTTAAGAGCTGGACCCTCATCTCAGACCTACTCTACATGCTGAAAACCTAGAGGCAGTAATATAAACATAGGCCTCAGATCTTGATTTCCTTGACTTGATTAGCTTGAGTTGGACCTGTCACTCTCCTATTTTCTAATGTAGGCTGGTCATTTCCATATCACATTGAAGAACGATGCAGTTCCAGTATTGAAAGGGTATCATTGTGCTCCTTTTCTTCCTTGATGGGGTTTTAATGGTCTATATGCAATGGAATAATTCTTCAATTATTTTCTAAGGACCAAATTTTACTACCATTCTATTTTTTTTGTTGTTGTTGGATTCAATTGCATCCCCATTTGACCACAAAATGTTTAATCTTAGAGTTTTCATAACCTGGTTTATCTCTTCAATAGTCTTGTGTTTTGGTGTCTCCAGGGCTGGAAGTATTCATTCCTTCTTGGACATCTGGAGATGTTTGGCCTGTGCACCAAGAGAAACAGGGCTAAAATCTGATGTAATGGACAGCCATAAGTCTCTATTACGTTATATTTATTACAGTGCACTTCAATGTAATTTATTCTTTTCCTAGGAGAACTGTGACTAAGTAATTACTAACCTCCAGAGCCAATCATAATACAGAAAAGAGAGCAGTGCCCAGACAGAGCAATGCAACCTTACAGTTTTTCATGTTGTCATTTGGTTAGTTAGTTGAAGTGGTTTATGATGGGGGGAAAAATAAGTGAGTCAAACAACAAGGGGATGTTTTGTCTCATTTCCACTTGATAAAAGCCCCTCTCACATTGTTACTTCCATAAGCATTCCCTGCTTACACAGCACATACTGTACCGTGAATACTATCAAACAAGATATGCTATAGAGTAAGTCTATCAAGGGAGACAGTATTAATGGATTTTGGAGACACACATGTCTCTGTGAAATGCAAAGTGATTGAGAAAAACCACAAAGTGCAGGAAGGTGGGGTTGATAAATTTAAAGGGGGCAGAATGACTGGGCCAACTGGCCTTTTGGTGTCTAGCAGTTCTTTCTGATCTTAAGACTGATATTTCATGATACATGATGGAAGGGGCATAGAAAAATCCACACACATATGTCATAAAACAAAATTTATCTTTAATTTGTAAGTGTCAACAGCAGTACAAAAGATGGAGTGATGGTGAATAGATTAAGGGTAGAGAGGACAGTCTTGAGGTAAATGAGCATAAATAGGCAGTCTTACAGACACTCCCCTGAGGGGTCTATACCCCTATCATGGCATATACGGTATCACCCAAAGATGACATGTTTAACATATCAGGAAAGCACCTTGTGCAAAAAAAAAATAAAAATAAAAATTAAAAAAAATCCCCCCACAATCCCAAACATGTAGGTAAGGTGCCAACATACACCAGAATATACTGTATAAGGACTGTGTCTTTCAGTTGTGTCTTTTCCATTAATTACTGAGGCAGAGGAGGAGAAGACTCTTAAATGTACTACTGAAAGATTATTTAATATTTAATTTACCTCACGTCAATACTGCACAACAAAATCCAAGTCATCTGTTTATGCAATGAAGCAAAGCTAAGAATAAGGATTCTCTTTTTTTTAATCAAGATTTTGTTTTAAATCAATATCCTTAGCAAACTTTTTTTTTCCGTTTTTACTGTATCAAGAGGAGAGTGTGAGAAAGATGTGATGGCAACCTTTAAGTTCATTTAAAAACTTTACACTGGACTGTACAAGATTTTTTTTGATAAACTATTTACATTTTCAGACTTTAAAACATATTCAAAGCAGCAATAGACACTAGTTTTTCCTCTAAACGCCCAAATATTTACCAGCCATGGGCCCAGGGTAGGTACCTGCATTGTATATAGAATTTCTACAAAGAAAACCTGCCAGTTAAAATTTGCTAGTGGGTGTACAAACAGCAGCTCTACTACTTTAAGAGCCACACCCACTGTGTTGCTATAGGAACCAAAGCATAGTACCTTGACAGAAGAGTCTCAGTTGTCCCAACAGCTCTACACAAACTTTACAATTTGAAACAGCAGCTAGCATGTCAGTCCAGCATGTCAGTGAATTGTGCTGATTAAATTAACATAGAGTACAATCTCACAATATACATCACAAACAAATTACAATGTCAGGAAATAAGAGTTACAGTAAGATAAGTTATGTAGTAACAGCTTATAAGCTTGTCGTAATGTAAAAAAAATTTTTTTACATGGCAAATACAATAATGAGTGAACATAAATGCTAAACATCCTACTCTACTACAAGCTGAAGAAGGAAAAATATGGTGCTTTCAAGAAAGCAAAACATAAATGACAAAGGAAGACAAACGGAGAATGCACACTAGCAGGTCTGCAATGTGCAGCATACAAACAGTTAAATATTTGCACATTCCCCATATTCTAAGAGCACCAAGGACCTCACTTGTGTTTTTTAAGGAAGTGGAAACTGCAAAGCAAGCAATATCCTTAAGTTGTTTTATAGCTTTCTTATTGCCATGAATACCAATTTGATGTTCCTTTAGCCCCTCCCTCCCCCGCCCCTTTGCACCCAATGTGTGAACTCTCAGAATACTTCATTGTCAGCTTTTTAAAATGCATCTGGTACTTAAAAGAAGGGATGTGGAGTCAAATGAACTATGTTTTCATATACATATATTTTAATGCTTTTTTATGTTCTGTAGTAGGATCAGGGCAATACAGTATACCAAAAATGTAATATCTGAGAAAAATCACAGACTATAACGGGTTTACATAAAAAGTGTTTGGGTGAAGAAGTTATTGAAGGAGAAAGAGTGTTTTGTAAAAGATCCAATGAGGTTACATATTATTTTTAAAGCAACACACATGCCAACTTGAGTCTTAAAGAATTATGCAAATGCCTGGGGTCTGAGACCATTTATCACCTTATAATTAAAACTCTGAGGAAGTTTATCATGTGTTCTCCTGGGTGCTTTTCTAGTGTAATTGTTGGCATTGTAACCTTGGGTCAGCAAATAATTTAAGCACCTGCTTAACTCTGACCAAGTTAATGGTGTTGCATTTGTTTGAATGGAATTATTTGGATGCCTAAAGTTAAGCAGATCCTTACGTGGTTTTGCTGGGTACCTTGCAATATTTCTTAATAATAAACAATTTTGATAAAGTATCAAGAAATGTCAAAAAAAGGAACTCATAGGTAACAGGGGACCATGCTTGAAATGAGTAGTAGGGCATAGTAGTGTTTACACTATAAACAGTAATTATTTTCAACCTACTGCTGTGCTCTTTTCACAGAAAGTTGTACTTACTGTAGGTAACCCTCATTGACAATAGCACAGCCATTCATTTTAGAGTTCCCACTTTATAGCAATTCCACCTTTCCTCCTTACCCTACCTCCTGATGAGCCTAAACACACCAATATAGGACAACATTCTAATCCAATTGATTCTCAGCAAATGGTTTCACAGGCTAGATGGTGATACATGAATGTGTACCAGGATCAGAATTGGGCCCTTTTATGAGCGTTGTTTCCCCATGTAAACACGTACTCTGAAAATCAGAGGTTCTACTCATTAAGACTTTAATTTCTGATTCATCAAACACGAAGTGAAGTGAGCAATTTACTTCTAGCTGGCACCAGATTGCTTCAGGAGTGTTCTTCTCTTGAAAATAAGTCTTTTATAACTCTACAAAAAAGAAAATATATTGTATCTTTTAACTAAATAGGGAAATATACTGTATAACTGTTTTGGTTTACATTAAAAATAGCTTTACTATATTTGTGCATAACCTGAATGGCATGATTTTCTTAAAATTAGAATTATTCTGGGGTACTTTTAACTCATTGCTTAGAAAATATGGCCAGGTTGCCAATATTTTTTCCTGTCATTAACCCCTGATATGACGATATCATGACATAATGAACACAGCAATCACCAGTTAAACAGTATTAAATCTAATTAGCTTTGCAAGGGCTCTCTTAATGATGACAATCTTCTGGAGGCATGTGTTGTTGCCTCCAAAATGCCATTCATTATCTGCTTTCAAATAGAAATGACACTATTTCATCAGTTTTGCTTGAATTCACAGAGCAAATTGAATTTCCCACCAGCTGTACTGGAAATTTAGTATAAATCAACTTTCCATAAGAAAAAAAAAAAGGGGGGCAAAAGCATTCTGCTTGTGGAATATGCAGTTAAAATTCAATGAGAGCACAAGTGAGGAATCTTGCTGTCCCAGCTACAGGTCCACAATACTGCTCTCACACTGTGGATGTAAATTCAGCATCTACATGAGGTACAGTGACTTGTCAGCATTTAATATGGACCAACATACACTGATACAGAACCAAAGTAAATACATAACTTATACTTCACTAAGTATCCATGAACAAAAAATAAAATTCTATTTCCTATGTTATATTTACACAATTTAAAAAAAATCTAAAATGAGATGGCAAATTCATCAAAAACTTTGTTTTGAGCTCCAATTAGTAAAGTAAAAATGACATTTTTCCTTATGATTGTCCTTCCTTGATTTCCACTGACATTTTAGAGCCAATGTCGGCTAATAAATACAATACAATGCTTATATGCACCATTTAGATTCATTTACTTCCCTCCGACTTTCTCATCCAGTAAATGAAGTTTTTACAATCTGGTGAGTCCTGAACAGCCAATCATTTTCAAGAATGTGGCTTTATGTGACAGAGCATCAGCACTGAGGCAGGACTGGAGCTAAAACAAAGTGTTCATACATACATGTATTTTGCATAAATAAATGAAATAACAAGACATAAAAATGACTCAAATCCGGCAACTGTGAGGCAGGCCCACACGAGTCGAAACAGATGACTTTTGTTCATGTAGTTTTCGTACAAGAGTTTCACATTAGTCAGAAGTGATAAAAAATACCATTTATATCCAGTGCTTATAACACTTACGAAACAACATCTGTGAGTGTGTGTTTTTTGTACTACAAGCAAAATCAAGTTTCAGTCCTAAAGAACAGTCCTTTGTTCTCCACCAGCCTGCAGAATATTATTTTGGCATGGTCATAAATTTTTAAAAAATTAACCTACTAATCTAAATGTTTGCCTTTGTGCAAAAATAATTACCTAAACTACAATGCTAGCAATACAGCATTCTACCTATGCAACAAAACCAGAAGGAAAAGAGAAAGAGAAAAGAAATAAGGTCAGGGGAGGGAGAGATATTTAGAACTAGTAAAATCTGTAAGACATTAATAAACAGTTGTTCTTTAGGAAATAACAGCAACCTCCCAACTAATCCAGGCTAGATGTATTACAAACAGTTCAAATCCCCAAGATATATTAAGAACAAAAAACATTTTCTATCAGTACCTTAGCCAGCTTAAAGAGGGCGCTCACCAGCTAATGACACAGCATATGCCTTTAAAGTCTTGGCTAGACCAGTTTATTGCTATTAGACATGGACTTAGAACAGACTCAATAAATAGTAAAAATACAGCATTTTGTTCCAAATTACAAAATGGTCAGAGAAATCTGACCACTGTGTTTCTGTGTCATTATCTTTATAAATTGTCCTGTAAACTGAACAATCTTCATTGGTTTTGTACACTTAGATGTAATTCCTACAGTGGTGAAACTCGTTTCCTCCACATAACAGCTGCGGCTGTGAGCATAAATGACCACTCACAGCACTGCAATTCATTATTAGATCTTACAGGAAGCTCTGCAAGATTGGGTGACAGATATGAAGATAACCTGTTTTAATATTGTACCTACTTAGTTACATGGACCCAGATCTGATGTTCATTAAAATCAATGGGAAGATTCCTATTAATTTCAATGGGGGCTGGATCAGAGCTATACATATTTATTTTCATGTGTCTGATCCTGCAAGGTGATGAAAACTTTAAAGTCACAGTAAGGTCAGTGAGAGTTGAGGCTACTCAGCATAAGTGCAGGATCAGACCCACAGTCATGTCTATTTTGCACAGTGATTTATTTCTGAATATCAAGAGGTGGGTGGGAGTGAAGAAAGAAGAAAATTTCTCCTTTTGCTAATATTCTCTGTCTCTGAACAATCAGTAACTTCTCAGTTTGGAAGTGTTCCCTCCTCTTCCCTCACATATCTACCAAATCATTTCTTTGTAATTGATATTTCTAATAATACGAAAATCATATTTTGCATTTTATGACTGCTTTCATCCAAATACCCCAATTACCTTGCAACTATTAATCAAGTTTCTTAGTATCCCTGTGATTTATCTTTATCCTCCTTTTACAGTATCAGAGACGTTATGGCTGTGCCTAGACTAGCCCCGAACTTTGAAGGGGGCATGGTAACTAGGGTGTTGGGAGATTACTAACAAAGTGCTGCGATGCATATGCCGCATTTCATTAGTCAAAATCTTCCCCACAGCAACTTTGAAGTGTGAAACTTCCAAGTGCCAGCTTGCATGTAGCCATGTAAATTTTGAGGAGTATAAGGACTTTGATGTAGCGTGGGCACTTCGAAGTAACTGCGGCTGACTCCCGGCCACACGCAAGCTGGCACTGCAAAGTTTCACACTGCAAAGTTGCCACAGGGGACATTTTGACTAATGAAATGTGGCATATGCATCGCAGCACTTCGCTAGTAATCTCCCAACACCCTAATTACCGTGCCCCTTCGAAGTTCACGGCTAGTCTAGACACAGCCTATGGGTCTAATCCTGCAACATATGTGGCTGTTTTTACACACGTGAGTAAAATTATGTATGTTTTTGTAGAACTCTGGTCTAAATACCTTGTCCCAAATCACTTAGGCTGTGACTACAGGACAAAAATAACTTCGAAGCTGCTTACTTCGAAGCACAACTTCAAAGTAAGCAACTTTGAAGTAGAGTGGCTACACAACCCTCCATGGAAGTTAAACTTCGAAGCAGGGCACTACTCCATTCCTGGGAATGGAGTAAGGACTTGGAAGTTATGCTTTCCTGAAGTAAGGGAAAATGCGTGTAGACTCTCTGTTGGCTACTTCAATGTAGTGCCTAACTTCAAAGTTAACTTCGAAGTTAGTACCTAGTACAGATGCACCCTTAGATAGTCAATGACTGACCCAAGAAAAGAACTCAGGAGTTCTGGTTCTCAGTCCATGCAATCAATATTTGATTAATTTTTTTGCAATGCATCATTTGCCCTGCTCTGCAATTCAGACTTTTGAGTGACTTTCTCCCAAAAGAATTTCACAAATAAATCACTGCATAAGCACACTGTAGATACCAGAATCCTCCTTCAGGTGACCACTGGAGTGGGAAGGTACAGAACCTTGACTCATGAAAATTCTACAGGGCCTACAAATTCATCACTGCAGACTCTGAAGAGATACTGACTGCACGTCTCCACTGATTGTTCATATATAAATTATATAAGTATAGATGTGTACAACAACACCCGGAAAGATATAGGAATAAATGTACTATACGTACATATTAGAAGTATTCATTCTATTTTGTATTACATGCAGGATAGCAGTTCGAGATGTTGTACAGTGTTATGGAAACATTTGGATTTTTCATTCACAAATTCCACTTTCCTTTTGGGAAGAAGGTGCCCTCTTATTCTTAGGCACCTGTGTGTTTTGGGGGAAGAAAGAGAAAGGGCTCTTTAAGACAGTCATGAGGAATTATAAATGTAATGCCACCAACAGTAAATTTAAAATAAATATTAAATATTTGGACCCTTGGCATTCTGGAATGAATAAATTATTTAAGAGAAAATGTGTTAAGACTGAATGAATGCAAGGGTTAAAAGCAAAGGGATAGAGAGGTGGCCTCACACTGCTAAGACAGGCTCGTCCATAGCTGGTGATCGCACTTTTGTGCTTAATATTTTGCACTAATGGCACATCAAGAGGCAAAAGCAATTGGGCACATGCACTGTGGCAATGTTTGTTCACTACTTAAGAATATCTTGTCTCCAGATTCCTGAGTACTTTACCATTTTCTGGAAAAAGACAAAAAAAAAACAAACCTTATGTTTTACATATATTTTTTAAGATGCCAAAGGATTGTCTAAGACTTTACAGTGTCTCCCTTAAGACTTTTTTAAATGTTAAGATTCAAAAGTTATGAAAAGTTTGGCACATCAGAAGTTCAACTATACATGTGGAAAAAGTGGAATTCAGAGTTTGTTTCAAAGATGAGCTCTGACGCACAGATGCACACACTTGTGGACTTGTTCTGCTTCACAATGTGAAATCTGCAGTTTTTGTTTTCTAAAATAATCCAGAATAAAAACACATTCACAACCTGTAGGCTGGCACAGCATACCTGAGTGAGAATGTATAACCCCATCTAAAACAAAAACTTAAACCTTTATCAGCATCCAAATAGGAAAAAATTAAAAGACAAGAGACAAAAGGTAAGACTTGTAAGACAGCGATTGATTCATGTAAGTTTTTAAGTCCCGATGTCTGATATTTAATATACGTCTTCACCTAAATTAAAAAAAGAGGTTTGTGAAAATTAGGGGAACTGTCTCACACATTAAGAAACATTTAAGACCATTCTGCTGATGTAACTCTAGGAGCCACACATGCATGCAGGCTCTTTAAGAACTTTTCGTTGAACAAAAAATCTCTAAAGAGTCAGAGTACTTTAATTTTGCAAACACTCCTCAGTTGGCACTGACAGCCTCATGGGCTTCATTTTCACTGCTATAGTCTGATTTGGGATCGTCCTCATAGTCCTCATACATTTCCATCTCATCCTCTCCATTTATCATTTCATTTCCAGCAAGGCTTCCGCTGTCTGTCTTCATACCGTAAGTGCTCTGAATGACAGGGATGCTGGGCTCCGGACTGGCAGAGGTGCTAGAGCAATCAGATGTCATCTGAGGTGATGGTGCCGTAGTTGCCATGGTAATAGCACCAGGATAGACAACACCTGTTCCTGTGGTGATTGGAATCTGAGGCTGTTGTCTGCAAGGAAATGCAAGAGTGGGACATGATTACCTTCAGTTTACATCTGGAGTGGAACCCTTCTGTGCATACCAAACAAAAGGAAAGTACATGGTTTCTACAAAACACATTAATGTACTCCTTTGAGTTCCTAATTCTGAACCTGAAAGTTACAGGGTGAGTTTTGCTCCCTGGTCCAGTGCAATTCAAGATAATTTCACAGGATCAGACCTTTGATGCGTTCAGGTACACAGTGGTTTTACATAATACAGAGTACAAACTGTATATTTTCTACTACCTAAGACACTGCCTTTCAAATGCCTTACTGTAGTCCCAGCCTTACAGTAACATACAGAAGAAATGATCGGATAATTTATTCGGAAAAACATTCACTGTTCTGACCACGTGGAAGAAACTATGAGTTCTAGTGTAGGTTTTTAACTGGTTAATATGAATAGCACTACACCCTTCTCAGAGCTTTTTACCGAAAAATGAAGTAACTGAGACTTAAAGCCAGTGAGACGTAGGCTCCTAAGTAACTAATCTACTTTTAAAAATGGTCCTCAGGCACTTAAGCACTTAAGAAATTTTACCCATAGTCCTTAAATTCATAATCATTTAGTATTTGCTCGTCAGAACCTCTTCCTCATGCAGTGTTCAGGACAGAGAGTAAGTAAGGATTGCTAAGTTTCATAAGGTTTCAGCCTGCTGCTTACCATCTGTGTGAGGTCTGTCCTTATTCATTTGTGTGTTCTGAACAGTGATTAAGGACAAGATGTAAAAACTGACATGCTTCGACAACAAAATTACAGAGGGAAATATCTGAATTCCTTTACAAATTTAACACCTTTAACTTTGTCCTGAAGAAAGATTTTAACTGACATCCATTACAAGTGCAAGTTCCCAATCTTTGATAGTCACAGGAATGAGAAACTTCCAGCTTCATTTGCTACATTAACTGGCCCTACTAGTGAGAGCTAACTTCTTCTTTTTTTTTTTAAATTCCCTGCCCATCCCTAACCCCACACCCTGCTATATAAAACCTGGATTCTGTATTTCTACTCCAGATCCCATCTGATGAAGTGGGTTTTACCCAGGAAAGCTCATGACCTAATAAATTTATTAGTCTCTAAAGTGCACCAGGAGTATGTTCGTCTCAGTCGCTCATTGACATGAGACTATAATCACCATCGCTAGGAAATCAAACCACTCCAAGTTAGGAACCAGGGGAGCCAGTGAAATCACAACATTCCATATAGACATATCGCTATGGGATTTTGTTCTGAAAGTGACTTCCCCCTCCCACCTCATTCTTTACCTAATCAAAGCTTCAACATCAGAAAAGAAGATAAGAGGAAAAAAGGAAATTTTGCTAAGAGATTGAGAGAGTGTGAAGATAGAGATATCTTGATTTGGTTAAATGATAATATATCAGCACAAAATTTTCATTTCTTAGGCTTTGCACAACATTCTTTTGTGACAGAAAAATTCAAAAGGACACAAAATGTGTCACTTTCCCTCATTCCGCTTCATTAAAAACTACTTAAATCATGCTGCCAATATATTTTGGGACATATTCTGCCTCTGGATGTATGCACAGCTTCCAGTGAAATTAACAGGAGTGCCACTGTGCACATGTTAAGACAGAATTTGGTAATTTGCCATCTTTTTATACAATCCTGACTTTGGTGAAGTCTCATTCCCCAGTCTAAGAAAAAAGCCTCCAGTACAGAAAAAAACTCAAATGGAGTAAAGAGGAAGACGAAAACATTACTCCTATTGTTAGTAAAGCCTTGTAAAGCTCTGGAGCACCCATTAGACAACAGTTATAGAAGAACGGTGCTTCTGATAAAAAGTTCATAATAAATAAGTTATTTGCTAAATGTTTAGTCAAACATTTTTCAGCTTATGGATTTACGAGCAAATTATTTGCTGCCAATATTGCTTCAAGAGTTACAACTTTAACAATACAACATTCCCACAAGGAGGCTGGCTACTTAAGTCACGTGCTATTGTTTCTGTTCACTGATTGGTTGACATAAGCTTTATAAATTACTTACACAACAAGCCTGAGATTCCCTCTCCACAGTCAAACAAAACAATCATCTACCTGAAACCTTATTTGCCAAAACCAAATATATGTCATTCCTCAAACAATCATAGCAACTTTTTACATAGAATTCACCAAGATATCCAGGTACAATTTTCTCACCTTGTTCAGCCAGGCCTAATACCAACATTAACCTTTTTCTGATAATTCTTTTAATGGCATTAATAAATTGATTTAAAAAATCCTTTCAAAGAACTCCACAGTATCAAATGTGAAAGCTCTTCTGCAAAGTGCACTGCTTTTATACTGTAACCTCTGTGGAGCTTGTCCTTCCAGTATATAAGGTGTTTACAAACCAGTATTTTCATGTGTGTTATTCATGTTGTAGTAATGCCCAAAGGTCCCAATCAAGAATGTTATTCCACAATTCTGTGTGCTAGATCTGCTTTCAAGAGAACACAAAGTAAAGAAATTGCAGAGGGCATTTGTGTGTGCCCCTGAATGCCTAATCCCTAGAAAAAACATATTTTTTTCATATGTGGGCAACCACTTACTTATGGCCAAGCTATAAGAACTTAGAAGAGTGCTCTAAGCTCAGGTGAAGAGTATGCTGTGGATACATGCAGCAAGTCCTGTGCTATGCCTTTCTTTACAGTGTTGAAGAAATGATAGAAAGGAAAATGCTATTCTAACAGGGAAAATAATCAGAAGGAGCCACAGAGTCTCATGACAAGAAAGGCAGTGTTGAAGTGCCATGTGCTGTATATAATCTGGGATACTGCTGGGTTTATTTAGTAAGCAATTTATTAAAGGTTAGCAAATCTTTCTCACATGTCTGGATTTCAATGGGAGGGGAAGTATCTTTACAAAAGCATTACATCGCTTCAGTACTTTTTAAGCTAAGAGAGTTCTGGTTACCAGGGGATAGTGAGGTTGAATCTGCAGTGTTGGTATTTTACTCTAGGCATTGTCTCTTGTGCATGCTAAGTTGTAGCATGAACACAAGTAGTATAACAGATTTGCATAACTGATTTGTGTAACAGGAAAGTAGGTCACACCTTCGGGGCTTAATGAATCCCTCTCAAGAAAGAATGTACTTCACTATTCTTCCTCTAGTAAAGTGTAGAAAAATCACATACGGTGAATATGCGTAATAACTGTAGTGTGTTGAAATCAATGGATTGTCTGAAGACCTAGATATGTATTTAATCAGAAATTGTGGGTGTGGGGAATTGAATTGTATTGCCACAACAGTCATCAAGTGCAACAAAAGATATAAAAGAAATCTTGCAAAATTCTGGATCCATTAACATCAATAGGAGCTTTGTGATACACTTCAATGGATGCATGATTGCCCCTTAAAACTTTCTAAGATTTAAGAATAAATTATGGATATTCATTTTTTCAGATGAAGTAAAAAAGCAAAACTGAATAAAATTGAACTATACCCAAGGTTAAATGCTAAGGCCTGGATCAACAAAACGTGTAAGCATGTGTTTAACTACAAGTTTAAGTACCTCTGGTTTCAATAAAACTTAAATACTTTTTATGAAAAATGTGCTTAGTTGCTTTGCAGATTTGGGATCATTTATCTTTACTCATTTATCTAACCAAACATACAAACTATTTTTTCCCTTTTCTAAAATTTTCTTTATACTTCCTTTTACATTGGTGCATTCTGAAATGGTGCCATTTTGATATCACCAGCTACATGGCTTGCACGTTGATGCTGGAAATAACAGTCATATCCTAGGAAAGACTGTTCAAAGAAGAAAGTGAAGTGAAAAGGGGTCAGTTTAAATTTCTGTTCTGCATGCTCTGAATTGATTGGTTCAGTGGGGTGTCTAGCATCTATTTCAAGCCTTAACTTAGTTTTATATTTTTGATTTAAACATTACCTGCACATTTGTATTCAAAAGTATTTGTTGTCACTAAATTCAAGAGGCCCAATCCTCTAACCTAGCCAAACTGTGCTAAGCAGAGAACCATAGACAAACTATGTTTTTATATCATCTCTGTGTTTCCCTGATTCTGGTTCACCCCCTGATTTAAATTCTTTGTTGCACCTGTCTTCAGTGTCAACCAAATGGCCTTTCTGGCAGCCAGAGCTCACCAGAGTACAGCACTGCTCATGCCTTATAGTTTATGAGAAGCACGGTGTAGGTCTGGCTACACCAGCTACATACCACTGGAGGACTCTCCTATGCCAGAGGAATCATCAGAGGGCCAATTAAGCCACTTCTATAGACCCTTTGCTCTGCCAGTGTTGCAAAGGGGCTGTACTGGGGCCAAGGATCTGGATCAATATAATTAGACAAGTACAGTAAAGAGTAGGTAACATGAAAATTCTCATAGAAACTGACCTTCTGGCAATTTAGTGGTATTAAAATTATGAGGATTTTCCTGGAGCACATTCCATTTTTTTTGACTTTTGCAAAACTAACTAAACATTTAAATTGGCAAATCACCATTGTCTGCTGATCCCTACAGAACTATTTTCTGACAGCTCTTTAAAAGACTGAAGCTAAATTGGTTGCGTTAGGGAAAATCCTTGTGTGCTACACGCCCTGAAAACTTCCCCGTAAGGAATAAAACAACAGTAAATCTCACAAAGGCACCCATTGTGCATGCACTTTTAGCTCTTGCTGCAGTGATATAATATTACTGGCTTCTTCAAAACAGTATTCTACCAACAGTCAGAATACACAAGTATATAGTAGTAACAAACACTATAAAGACTTTATTTATAAACACTCAAGAAAACTAACATTCACACCACTCTGTAGACTAATGTATAGAATACATACTTCTATAAAGAGTATTAAACTAGGAAGTGACTGGGAATTGAATTATTTTTGTAAGAAAAGGCAACAAAATACACTACGTTAACCTGAAATCTCTGAGTTTATGGCTTTCACATAAACAACATTTACTTGAGGATTATAAAAAAGGAATTACTGAAGATAAATTGTGAATCACCTGAAGTCACTTTAAAACTTTGCTTTCACACAAGGGCTGAAAAGATACCATTGAAAGTTTCCCATAAACAATGGTGTCATTGCAACTAAATCAAATATTGCAATATACTCCTTGGTTGACCACAGATTAAATTTCCACTTTTTAAAATAATAAATTTTATATTAGTGCATTAATTTTGAATTATCTTGCCTGATAGTATTCCTCATTTGGAGCAAAATTCACTAATATGCAGTTCAAAAACAAGGCATAGGCACTATTTAAGTCGCACTAAAGTCTTTAATATACGGCTCAATTTGTATGGAAATGATTCACAGTCCTTGTGTGGTCTATTCCATAGGGATGAATTTCACCCCTTCAGTACAATCTTACTCTCTTTAGAAATCTTTCATCCAGCTTCCCAGGAATTTTCCTCAGAAAGTGGTGCAGAATCAGGTCATCAGTCAGCTTATACTTTGTTCAAATACTGCCATTTCTGTAACAGTGTATTAGGAAACATTAGCTTAAAATGCTGTATGTTTTACTACTAATTACTACAGTGTGCCACTTCCTGTGTGCTGTCAGAATAACCAGTGCATGTATTTCTACAACTCAGAAGCCAAGGTAACAAAAAGTTTGTTGTCATAGTAAAAATGAAGACAATTTTGCACTTGAGGGGAATCTCAGCAAATACCACTCACAGACCTGGTACAACCATTTCCACAGTAACTAAAGGCTCAGTCACTGGGAGCTGACTGGGCTCAGCACATTTCAGAATAGCTCTCAGATACTAGGCTACTAAAGGTGATATAAGGACCTGAACAGAATATTGAAAAGCAGAAGGAAATCCCCCAAAAAACCCAACACCTAAACACCATACATATGTGACTGTTTGGAATGCCATGAAATTTTAACTTCCATTAATTAAATAGATTTTTCTACCGTGCTCCTTCATACAGCCTCTATTTCTGCATATTGTGACTATATTTTTGCACTTATTAAAAAAGACTAAACATATAATATATATTTAAATGAATTATTTACAAAGAGCAGAATTCCTAACTCAATAACTTTTTTTTACTGAGAAATCCAATCAGACATCATTTGTTTTCACGTATAGATGCTCAGGGGACTACAGCCACAATAAAAACCTGGTGAGATGCTAGAAATATCCAAACCCTAGTAAGTGGAGGAAATGGGATTGGCACTTTACAAATACATGAATGTCCACAAATATACCACTGAACATGGAAATTCTGAGTACTTTGCTCACTGTAAACTTTCTTCACGAGATCTAGAACAGGAAAAGGGCAATCAGAACACACCATGAAAAGGAAGTCAGATTATAAACCCTCCATTATGTTTTTTCCTCTGAGGAAGAAAGAACAACCAAACCAAACCAACCTGTTACTATTTTATTTGGGTATTCTCATTTTCTTTAGTCTTTTTCTATTTCTATTCTCCTACAGGGTCTACTACATGGAGTCTCATGATGTGAAAAGCTTGAAATTGTTGCAATAAAGTGGTTTAATATTTTTTAAACAAAACATCTTTCTGGCTAAAAATGACATTTTTTTGTTCTAAAATTTAAGCTAATTAGCTGGAAAAAAAGGTTAAAAAAGTAAAATGGCTAAATCAAAACAATATATTTCAACCAATTCAAACTGAATACTTTTTTGACTCTTTGCTTCACAAAAATTTGAGATTTTAACATTTTTCCCTGCTTTGGGATGTTAAAAAAATTGTAAGCCTTAAAAATATTTGTAGGATGGGAAAACTCTTTTCCACCAAGCTCTGCTTGGAATATTGAGCTATAAATATAAATCTGATTATAAATATGCCTCTGTAAATAAGGTCATGTGCTGTATGTTCCATTAAAATGGTGATAAATGGGGACATAATTCAGGGGGTTTGGCACACAAAGTTGTTTAGTTGAAATTTCATAATAGGCTAGATATTGACAGAGCAAATAAGTAGGTGAAAGCATGGTAAAGCCTACCTTGTTCTGGTGCAGTATTTTATTTGAACTGAAAGTTTTGGATAATAAGTTTACTTTTTATAATATTATAAAATGAATAAATTACTTAGCAAGTGAATGAGTAAGAGTTTTGTGTTCCATTACAGAATGTTTTTTCTTCAGTTTCTCACATGGGGTTTTCAGCGTGTTTGGGGGTTTGGTTTATTTATTTATTTGTTTTTCTGGGGGGGGGGAAAGCAGTTGGATTTTGGGGAGGGGCACAGTGGAAGATCAAAAACCCTCAAAAGAAATCCTGTAAACACAGGTTCAGAAGCACAGCTCCCAAATTTAAATACAGATAAAGCAAAGCCATGAATCCTTTGTCAGCTTTGTCTAATCCATGTAATGCAATTTCATATTCTATCAATTTTCCAGCCAAGGGCCTGATTCCCTCCTACACTAAAGCTCCTTTATACATCTTTAGTTGTGTAAATGGATCTTAAAGTGATTGTAAATTAAATTCAAATCGTATCACTATAAATGTAATTCACACTCACTTTAAGATCTCTTTAACACCCCTTAACAGAGGGGTGTTAAGAGGTCAGAGGGTAAATCATAAGAATCAGGACTTGTACTTAGAAAAATGATGAAATTTTCATGTTGGTTCTTATGATACTATGGCTACGTCTACACGTGAAGCCTACATCGAAGTAGCCTATTTCGATGTGGCGACATCGAAATAGGCTATTTCGATGAATAACGTCTACACGTCCTCCAGGGCTGGCAACGTCGATGTTCAACATCGACGTTGTGCAGCACCACATCGAAATAGGCGCAGCGAGGGAACGTCTACACGCCACAGTAGCACACATCGAAATAAGGGTGCCAGGCACAGCTGCAGACAGGGTCACAGGGCGGACTCAACAGCCAGCTGCTCCCTTAAAGGGCCCCTCCCAGACACACTTGCACTAAACAGCACAAGATACACAGAGCCGACAACGAGTTGCAGACCCTGTGCATGCAGCATGAATCCCCCGCTGCAGCAGCAGCAGCCAGAAGCCCTGGGCTAAGGGCTGCTGCACACGGTGACCATAGAGCCCCGCACGGGCTGGAGAGACAGCGTCTCTCAACCCCTCAGCTGATGGCTGCCATGGAGGACCCGGCAATTTCAACGTTGCGGCACGCGGATCATCTACACTGTCCCTACTTCGATGTTGAACGTCGAAGTAGGGCGCTATTCCTATCTCCTCATGAGGTTAGCGACTTCGACGTCTCGCCGCCTAACGTCTAAGTTAACTTCGAAATAGTGCCCGACACGTGTAGACGTGACGGGCGCTATTTCGAAGTTGGTGCCGCTACTTCGAAGTAGCGTGCACGTGTAGACGCAGCTTATGTGAGATAGCACAAGGAGACATTACACATACCTTGGGTCATTGCGTTCATGGGGAATAATTTTAGATTGCTTTGTCTTTTTTTAAAACAGTTACTGTGTCATTTACTTTTCAACAAGAACAAAACCCAGACCTCCATATTTTACCTGCTCCTCTGATCTCAGCAATACTGCTGCTTAATTATGCTTTGAATTAGAAACTAATTCTCCCAATGTTTTTTCTCTCAGGCCATGTCTAACACGGTGTGCTACTTTCAACAAACCTGAGCTTTTGTCGACAAAACTCGCCAAGCATTTACATGGTTAAAGCGCTCTGTTGACAGCTGGTCAACAAAACTCAGCTGTTCAGCCATTAGTGTTATACCTCTCCCCAATCACATATAGCGCTTCTGTCAACAATGTTTTGTCAACAGAGTCTGGGTAGACACTTTTTTTGGTAGAGAGGGCTTCCAGTTACCCGGCAGCCCTGTTTGCAGAGCTTCCGGTCAGCCGTTCTGTCCAGAGATGACTGGGCAGTCTGTCTGCTCTCTGGTGGTAGAGCAGATTGCTCTTTCAATCTGCTTTTGTGTGTAGATGCAATCTGCTGACAGAAGTTTTGCTGGGGTTTTTCTGTCAACAGTGACCTCTGTTGACAAAAGCTGCCCATGCAGATATAGACCCACCGTCATGCTATTTTCCTCCCATTTGTTTATTTAACTTAATTACATTGCTGCTTTGGACTTTTAAAATTTATTGATATGATATGATATGATATGGCTGTTAATCTGCCTTGGAAGAGGTAGAGTAGAATTTCATTGCTTTGAAATGAAAATAATTTGTGATATGCAATATCATTTCAGATGTGTACCGATGTGTGCAATTTCTGTCACAGCTTATTAGTAAACAACTAACACTGCAGAGTAAGCCAGCATCATCATATTATACACTTATTATTTTTTTAGGTGATGAGCTTTTGTGGGACAGACCCACTTCTTCAGATCATAGTATTACCAGAACAGAGTCAACATTTAAGGCACAGAGAGTCTGTGAGTCTGTTCTAGTATGGCTACAATCTGAAGAAGTGGGCCTGTTCCATGAAAGTTCATCACCTAAAAAATTATTTTGTTAGTCTTTAAAGTGCTAATGGACTGCTTTTTTGTTTCCGTAGTATATAGACTAGCATGGCTATCTCTCTGTTACTATTTAGTGTTAGACATTCTGAAATGGAAACCTGACTAATCTACCCCTGCACTTTACATCCTTCTCCATAACACATATCTTGAAGGAATATTGTATATCACAATAATACATAATGAAAAGTTAGGTGCCCTCAAGATGTGCATCATTCACCCAAGCTTCTGCACACTCTATCTGCTCCCTAGTTCTCCCTTCCCTAAACCTCTTATTTTTCACATCTTTGTCCTCTCTAACACACTTGTTCTACTTTTTCCTATTCCTTCCTTCTTAATCCTGGGACGGATCCTGGAAACCCTCACTACTGAGGGCAAAACTTGATAATACCTCAGAGATGAGCTGATCAAAAATGCTGAGGCCAATGAGCTGACTCCAATTGTTTTCAAAGGGTTCTGGAATCAGACCTATATGTAATCAAAGACTTCAGTATGTGGCTAGTAATTCGATATTCCATAGTAAAGTCTAAATATGTTAGGAAGTAAGATTTTGCAGACTGTAGCCTTAATTTGTAAACTTTTCAGCTAAGGAGAATTGTTCCTTTAGTTTGAAAAACACTATGGTACACTGAAACAAACAAACAAACAAACAAACACCAACAGCAATAATAATATTTACCCCACAGTAAAAAACTGTCTCATCTCCTGTCTTCGAGACCTCATCAGTTGTTTATATTCTCCAATACGCAGTTTCTTGCCATCCACAATACAGGTGCGTTTTGGTCGAGGTTTGTATTTGTAGTTAGGGTACTTCTCTAGATGGATTTTACTTAGCCGTGCCTGTTCTTCATAGTAAGGTTGTTTCTCTTGATTGGACATGGATTTCCAGCGTGAGCCTACATATAAAAACATCATGCTCAAGCAAGGGAGACATAAGTTCTAGTTAAGGTACTGTTAGATACCCGCCCCCTTTTTTCCACACTTCATAACATGTTCATTCATATTTTAAAAAAGTTGTCTATGGCCAGGCTTTTAAAACTGATTAGCTATTTTGGGTGACCAATTTGAGACACCTTAAAGGGGCATGACTTCCAGAAAATGCAGCTTACCTGCTTTCTGAAAATCTAACCCCTTTAAATTGTCCAGTCAGGTGCCTAAAAATTGAGGCATTTAAAATCAATATTTGAATTTGCAAATCTGGATCTTGTATCCATAACATTTTTTCTCTATTATTCTTTATATTAGGGACCTCTAGCCTGAGAATAATTCAGTAAGCTATTTATTACCATGCACATGCTACAGTCAGGTTGAGTCTCCTGCAATTCTGTTGATCTGAAAAGCTTGTCACATTGCTCATGCATGCACGCTTCTCCAAGGCTACATCTACACTTGCAATTTTGGGAGTAAAGGCACTTTACTTTGGGAGTAAAGGCACTTTACTTTGGGAGTAAAGGCACATGGCTACACAGCATGCTGGCACATCAAAGTTTGAAACTTCGACGTTGCCACAGGGAGAATTACCCTAATGAAGTGCTGCGTATTCATTGCAGCACTTCATTAGTATTCTCCACTCAGCCTGATTACCATGCCCCCTTCAAAGAAGGGGGCTAGTGTAGACACAGCCCAAGAGTTCTTAAGAACATGTCTTATAAAATTCTAATAATATACATTAATGCTCTGCTAGTTAGCAAGGAAAACTTATGAAAATCTCACTTATTCCCAAAATTACAAATAATGGTTTATTCTTAAGACATCCTTTTTATTTACATTTTAATATAATGTTGCCATTCTATTTGCACCCTATAGTATGTGAAGTCCTATTATGCATATTTTTCTGTATTGAAATAAATGTATCGAACTACACTAGGAAAGCTTTTTTTTTTTTAAAGGAAAAAACATTTGCACTTATATACACCACTTTAAATACTGTAAACGATCATTGAAATCTGAGCCAATAAAAGTAGTAAAAAAAATTTAATTCAGTTTATACAGGAAGAGGAAAAAGTATTCAGGTCTCTTGTATTGTTTACAGAGAATGATCTAAACACTTGGAGAAAGGATAGGTTTTGAGGGGCTGATTTGGGTAAGCAATGCAGAAAGTAGCATTTTGGTGTCTTTCAGCTGGATAAAGCTATTACAGCTGCGGTAAACGTGGGTGGAAGCTATTCTTTTACCAAGATTTTTCATACATCAACAAATGGAAAAGTTGTATAAATATTATCCATAGCCAGCAATGCTCTGTGTCAGTTCTAATAATTCAGACTTTTCTCATTGTCCTGGAAAAGTTGTACAGATATTATATAGAGATAGACTGATTTATGACAGGTTAATTCCATGATTAACAGACACATGATTGCTGGCACTTCTGATATATTTATGCTGGAAGTTTACATTTTAATGAATACAGTTACTGTACTCCTAATAGTTTTTTCAAAGAATGCACACAAATAATATAGATTCCCCACGGCTGCCAACACTGAAACAGTACAGGGTTTATACAAAACTGAAAGGCTATTCATATAACTTATTTTAAATGGTAGACAAAAATATGAGAACTTCTAAGTTAGATACTGAAAGTTTTAGGACAGAGTAACATTTATTTCTAAAATGTCTTTTTGCCTCTGACGGAAATAATAAATGCATTAGAAACAGCTCTGTTCAAAATGCATTTCAACTCAAAAGTTTATGATAAAATGATTACAGATGAAACTTGATTTTTACTATTATTTATTATGAGTTACATTTAGAATCTATCTTTCATTTCTAAGACTCAGAGAACAAATATATATTTTAACATTCCACCACTCATTTTCACATGTTTCAAATTCTCTAGAGAGGTCATTGACTCAAAATATCTAAAAAATTAGCCAATTTATCTGCATAGTGGCAAAAGTATTGTATTGGTGTATGCCCAGATCACGTGCATATACATTAAATATTACTTCTGAATATTTTAAGTGCATAGTGCGAAGTGTTTCCTTTTACTTTTTCTTCTAATATTGATATATTTAATTCAAACATTATCATGTTTTTAAAGAAAATATGTGTTCAATATATTCTTTTTTGAGTGTTATGAAATTTGCAGACCAATAATTCAATTCTGACATTCAATATTCTGGCACAAAATTTCTAGTCAATTAAACATAAATTGCCCTGCCCACTGTTGGCAGGCCTGACAGCAGATACAACAGATCTGTTTTGGCTAAGGACAGAAATCTTTTCTTCCACGAGGCACCTGGGCAGTTTTTCGCCTTCCTTGAAGCACCCTGGTGGAGCAGTTAAATTAAATAGTAATAGGATATAATAATTTGTGACAGTACTTAGAGAAGATGTTAAGTCTTCACAATTTGTGGCTGGTTTCCAGTGCGGATAAAAGAAATGGTTCCCAGAAGTAAAAGACTTAAGATTTTATTGGTGAGCCTTGAATTCATGAGATAGCAGAAAACCTTATGGCTTTCATAGCTTCAGGTCCACTCATGCAGGGAGGGAGATGGTAAAGACTCATATAAGTATGTTGAGTTCTAGGGTGAGGTAGTATCCGTGCAACCCTGGTATTAGAACCACTCAAAATGCTGGGCATGAGAAAGTCTAAGTGACAGTATTGGTATTACTGCTACCCTGTGTTAAGTTTAACAAAGTTGTGGCCTGCTACTTAAACATGCATTCTTGCATTTGTCCTCGTCCACTACAACATCTACATCAGTCATTACATATTTATGGTCCTCTACTTACCTAGGATTTTACTAATATTGGAGTTATGCATGTCAGGAAAAGCTTGGAGAATTTTTCTGCGTTCATCCTTTGCCCAAACCATGAAAGCATTCATTGGTCGCTTGATATGCGGTTCACTACTGGCTCGGCCCCGTGCATCCCTGTAGACTCGAGCTTCAGCCACAGTGGCACCTCCTGTTGGCCAACAATAATACTGCTGTAGTTTAGCTGCAGAGCCATTCATTGCTTTACTTCCTGTAATATCAAGGCAGGAAGAAACAAGATGGATGCAAAATATTATTATTTCAAATACAAAACTACTTCCTATGCCTTGATCGTTTCAGGTTTACTTTTTTTCTCTCTCCCCCTTCTTGCTTCCCTATACATACGGAGAGATAAAATAGACCTAATTTCATGATTCTAATATTAGCAACCAAAGGCAGTCTTAACGAGATCCACAATTTGAGCTAACAAAATGTTTGGATTGATAATTACATTTTCCTTCTGTCAAGGTACCAAAGACTAGAATAAGGTCCAATTCTGGGTTCTAACGCTGTGTGTACATTTTGTGTATTCTCGGGGTGTATGTGTACAAAAGTTACACAAGTAATTCAAAATGACTCTGCTGCTTGTGCAATGGAACATAGCTAAACATTTCATAATGAATTACATGGCATAGTCTTAATCTGCATGTTGTACAGGTCTGATTCTGCTGCAGGCTGAGCATCCTCAGTTCAAATTTATTTGAATGACATCTGACTACAGGTCAACATCTTTCAGAATAAAGCCATGCATCTGTAATACAGTGGTTTGCAGTCAATAGGTAAGCATACTAATCTCAGAGCATCAGATTGGCATGAATAACACACTGGGCTCCCCTTGATAATGATAGCTTAGTGAATCTTGGTGGCCAGCCATTACCCACCTCCAATTCAGCTGTGCTTGCTCCTATTCTGAGATGGATCTTGGGCTGCACCCAAGCTCAATTTACTTTATAACAGGCAGTTCAAGCTATAATGTATGTTAGAGCGCACACAACTGAACATTAGGTGATAGGAACTGGCTGATACAGCAGAGATGTGAGTCTGGTAAAGTTGTGTCTTTGTACTGAAACTTTTGGAATCATAATGAAAATATCCACTTTTAAGGCTGGGACACAGATGTCAACAGAGGAAGAAAAGACTGTATTGGAGAAAAGTGACCTGATTTCATTTTAGGCTTCAGTGCCCTAAGCTCATGCTATCCAGTGCTTTGAGAAGAACAAAAAGGTAGTAATATCAAAACAAGACAATAAAATAGATCAAGAATATGCTTCATTATTTTTCTGTAGACTACTAGAGCTAGAAGTGTGAAGCTAATTTATATCAACCAAAAAGATAAAGCAGGGTATTTAGCTTGTGTACCATATGCTATTGTCTTCAGTGGCTCGCTGATAGTTTTTAATTATGCAGAATCCTATTTTTCCCAATTTTCTGGGCAAACACCAGATTTTATATTTTATATACACAACAGTTTAATTCCATGTAGACATTATACATTTTCATGAAAAAAATCTTAGAACGAGGGATGCATAACTAATACACTACCTTTTCGCCACCATGCCCACAGTACATTAATTTCATTTAAAAGGCATTGACCATACAGGATAAATTGATTTCACTTTATATGGCGTTGACAGCCATGTTTATTGTGCAGTGAAATGTAGTGCAGTTTCAAGCTGACAATATCCATCAACACAGGGCAATAGGCTGACTGCTGGGCCAGATGAAGACATACATTACCCTGGAAGCAAAACACTCATTCAGTTACGACAGTGTCTTCTCTGGAGGATCACTGTGGAAATTTATGATACCCTCAATGCCATTACTTTACAACTGACACTGATTCAGCAATTTATATACTTACACGTGTGCACATAAAAGAAGACAGGTTTGCAACAAATGTCAGATGCAAAAATATTTTAATATTATTCTGAGTTAACTACTGTGCCACAGGTGGTCAGCATTTACAGATGGTTACTATTGCTTCTCTCTCTCTCTCTCTCTCTCTTACTCTTTCAATAGAGAATAGTGGTTTTGCTGAGTGAGTGAAGACAAAGATGTACTTTAGGACTTAATCCAAAGGTAACTGGAGTCAATGGGAGCCTTTTCCCTGTCTTCAGATGGGCTCTGGATCAGATTCTTCCTTCACGTCAGCTCAAATAGGATATACTTTTGTTTTAAAATTGTGATACTTTTAAGTGGGGTTTCCTATATCACCATGGTTAAGTGACTTTGTTCTAACACAAATAATACAAATGTATACATAATTATATATGTAATTATTCTTTTTAAAATACCAAAATTTGCAGCAACTATTCAATAGCCATGCAACATTATGAAGCTGGTTGGCAAATGAAAAAAAAAAAGTGATTAATTATTCTGGCAGGAATTTATGAGACAGCTTAATCACAAGGGTATTACCACAAATGTCCTTTTTCCTTAAATGAGGAGGTGAGGATCTATCTATCCTAGGGCCAAATGCTGCACTCAGACATCCCACCACCACTAAACAAATAAATGGATTTGGCACAGAAGAGACAAGAAATGTTAGGGGTGGGAGGTGGTAGATATTTCTGAACCTACTGGTACAGTGCAGGTGGCTGCTTAACAGCTTCACTGTCATTACAGTCTATGACTATATTCAGGGCCTCCTCCATCATCACATTTTAGGCCTGTAGAGCCACATAGTGATGGATTTTCTGGCCCACCCCCGGCTTGCCTCATAAACTGCTTTCCCTGCTGTTGTTCAAAAGCAAAGCTTCCCTCTTCTCAGGACACATTCCCTGCCATATTTCCAGAGATATTAGTCTACTCCAACAGCATAAGCAGAGGAGAGCATCTGGCTCCTTATAACTGTAATTATAGTATAATGATCAATAATTAAATAAAGCAGGAAACCACAACAGTCGAACCCAACTGCATACAAAACATGCTCATATAACACCATAGGGGTATCAAGAAAACCAACTTGGACTATAAGCCCTGTAGACAAGTAGAAAGAATTACTTTGGAGAGGTGTAATGCATCAGATAGAACAACAAGAAGTCCTGTGGCACCTTATAGACTAACAGATATTTTGAAGCATAAGGTTTGGCGGGCAAAGACCTGCTTCATCAGATGCATCACATAGTCTCTGCAAATAAAACTTTGAATTCCCTTGTTGTGATCAGCTTTTGTGCCTGACAAGTAGACAAGATAATAGCACCACACAAATTTCAAAACTGACTTTAAAAAAAAAGTCTAAGTATTGAAAATACAATTTAATTTGGAAATCATGTCTTGATTTACATAACTGACATACCATGTCATTTACAAGCTACTGTGTTTGGTATAGATAAGAAACAACACTATACATTTTTGATTGCTGCAACACATAGTTAGTCAATGAATTTGAGCAAGTCTATACCTGAAGGACTTGAGAAGGAAGCCAAAAAAAGTTGAGCGTTTCTCCACTTGATCTTTGAGTGAATATGTGCAACTCAGCCTAAGGGCTCTCACAAAATAATCTGTGTTAAATGAGCTTCTAAAAATAATTAACAATTACACAACCTGTCTGTTCTAAGTGCCCCACAAGTCCAATAGTATGTTCAACACACTCTACAGAAAGTGCTTCTGTTTGCAAAAAGTAGTATAACTGGAGAGCAAAAATTCTTAATAGTCACTAAGGGTATAATGAGGCCTTAATGCTATAAAAGATAAAGATGTAAAATGCGTTCTTGCAGGTTGAAACCCAAAACAATAACATTTTTCAAGCTACAAGTCAGCTCTAAGTGACTTCAACCTGTCAATCAAATATCAAAAAAAATCTCTTTCACCCATATAAAGAATTTCAACAGGTTTTACAAACCACCTTCTTGTTTTGTGCTGATAGTTACAATAATGAGTAATCCAGAAACAAGAGAGAGAGAACATTATGGAATTTGAAGAGTGGAAGATACAGAAGACTGTAAAGAGGTAGGGATTTTAGTTCTGTTCATAGGAAGAGTTTATTCATCCTTGTCTAATAAAAACCCTCTGCAAAGTAATATGCAAACTATACACTACCAACTGGGGGAAAGTTATAACAATTGTGTATCTGTGGTGAGTAATGGGCCCATTCACTAGTGTACTGTTCATAATACAGTCACAGAATGGGAGTCTGACTTACAGAATGAGGAGTTTGGGAAGGATTCAGAATTGTTGCAAAAGCATAAAATTTGGCTGCCCTATTGCCTTAGTTGGCAGGGAAATCTACTCCTCAGCCGAGCAGAGGATGGGACTATACTAGAAGCAACACTTTCAGCTCTGGAGGGTGTCAGGCTGCTTTGCTTCCCAGCTCTTCTGCATCTGTTGGGCTGCACCATTACCGAGATAATACAGAACAAAAAGCAAATTACAAGAGAGTGATTACTTTTTGTATATGCACAGCGTTACATTCAGGATTAGCATATGATGACTACATATGGTCAAAAGAAAATGAAAATATTATGGCCCTGATTGAGACAAATGCTTAAACTTTAAAACAAGATCTACATCTAGATTAAGTTTTTCTAGAGGACTGGGTTGAAGGAAGGCACATGTGGTTAAAAAAAAAAAGGCTTGGGGAAAAGTTTGGTCAGCATCTGGACAAAGGAGAGGGTGGGGAAAAGTACTCCCATGTGAGTGGAACGTTGGGGAAATTGTATTGTAACTTTTGACATATTACTTATTTGTTGTTTGCCTGTATATATTTATCTGTTTTATCTTTTAGATCTTAAGCTCTTTGGAGAAGAGATGGTATTCTCTTCTATGGCTGAAATCATAGCTCTATTGAAGATAACGACAAAACTCCTATCACCGTCAACATCTATCTAGTCTTGTAGTCCCCAGGTGTTACCCTTATTTGGGCAAGCAGGAAAACCTGGTGGTCACATCACATCATCAAATACTCTGTCTCATTATGAGTATGAACATTGCTATTGCTGGCTAGGTTATGGGAGAGATGCCAAGGAATGAATGGGCACTGAAACTGTAATTGTGCACTTGTTCTTAGAGATGAATCCCACTGGAATATGGGTAAGAACAAAACAAAGTAGAGGGGAAAAATGACTTTGCAATTTTCTGTTCTGCACATCCTCCATAGATAGAAGATGGCAGGCTTCAGCTAAGGTGATATTTTTACAAAGATTAATTAAAAAAAACCCTGAAATTAATGGATGGGCAAAACTTTAGAGAACTGATAAATACAAGAAAAACCATGTCATTGGACTACATTTTTTTTAAATATGAATTCATACGGCTGATTTTGCAAAATGTGACATTTTCTGATTAATAGCAGAATACAAGGACTGGTCCAAATAAGGTTCTAGGTTTATAGCCATATATCTCAGTCCTTTTCTGCAGTGACTTTTTTGTTTTAAAAAAGAAATAAGAGGAGCCCATACTCAGCCAACTTCCTACCTTCCTTCCCCCACACCCAATCCCCTTTTGTGCCTTGACAAGCAGACAAGATAATAGCACCACACACATTTCAAAACTGACTTTAAAGAAAAAGTCTTGGTATTGAAAATACAATTTAATTTGGAAATCATGTCTTGATCTACATAACTGATACACCATGGCTACGTCTACACGTGAAGCCTACTTCGAAGTAGCCTATGTCGATGTGGAGACATCGAAATAGGCTATTTCGATGAATAACGGCTATACGTCCTCCAGGGCTGGCAACGTCGATGTTCAACATCGACGTTGCGCAGCACCACATCGAAATAGGCGCAGCAAGGGAACGTCTACACGCCAAAGTAGCACACATCGAAATAGGGGTGCCAGGCACAGCTGCAGACAGGGTCACAGGGCGGACTCAACAGCCAGCCGCTCCCTTAAAGGGCCCCTCCCAGACACACTTGTACTAAACAGCACAAGATACACAGAGCCGACAACGAGTTGCAGACCCTGTGCATGCAGCATGAATCCCCCGCTGCAGCAGCAGCAGCCAGAAGCCCTGGGCTAAGGGCTGCTGCACACGGTGACCATAGAGCCCCGCACGGGCTGGAGAGAGAGCGTCTCTCAACCCCTCAGCTGATGGCCGCCATGGAGGACCCCACAATTTCGATGTTGCGGGACGCGCAACGACTACACGGTCCCTACTTCGACGTTGAACATCGAAGTAGGGCGCTATTCCCATCCCCTCATGGGGTTAGCGGCTTCGACGTCTCGCCACCTAACATCGATGTTAACATCGAAATAGCGCCCAACACGTGTAGCCGTGACGGGCGCTATTTCGAAGTTAGTGCCGCTACTTCGAAGTAGTGTGCACGTGTAGACACGGCTCATGCCATTTCCAAGCTACTGTGTTTGTCTACAATTGGCACAGATAAGAAACAACACAATAAATTTGCTCAGGGGCTGCTGAGGTGCTGGTACTCAGTACTGACAAGTACCTGCACAAAAACACATTAGTTCTCTGCCTTCATACCTCTTTATTTTCTCTATTTCCCCATCCACACACAGATGACACTATGACCAGCAAGGAAGGCAAAATATATGGGCATGTAAAAAGGCACTGTCAAATCCTCCTCCCATCAATTGTCTGGCATGTGACACTCCGCAGTGCTAACAACAGAGCAGAGAGAGCACTAGCTCCAGGGGCATGAGTTCTGTAGTCACTCTGAGGCACTGGTAGTCAGAATAGCAGTATCTGGTCACAAGGCTGACATCCCTCTGAACACTAAACAAATATTATTTAACTCATATTCTAAGCTCTAAAATATCTCATGAACAGCACTTGGGGCCCAGAAGGAAAAAGAACCTGAGCAAAGTGTATCTGATGTATTAAATTAATTTGTAACATTTTAGTGTTACAGAACTATTTCCTCTCCAAAGACATTTAAACATGATAAGTAAATATTAAGAATTAAAAATATACTATAGCAGACGCTAAAACCCCTCTCTTATATTAATGCAGTACTCAGGTATGATATTCTTAGCATGTGTTACTGCAGAAATGCTTCTATTTTTCCTGTTAGAGACTCCATTCTCTTTAAACATCAACAAGAAGAACCAAAAGGGAATTCCCTAAGGCCAGCTCTGAGGAAACATAAACTTCTAATTCAATAACTCTGCTACTGCACTAAAAAAGGCCTTATTATTGCAAGATCCATATGGAGTCAATTGGACATTAATGACTAATCAATCCCTCCCTCTTCTATTCTACTTATAGTGTCACAAACCATGTTTAGATTAGCCCATTTCCTGCTTAGGATCGCTCAAGATGCCTTTTGTTCTTTCAGGGCTGGCCTGATGGAGGCAGCTTAAACAAACACACGACCAAGTGGCGCAGGAGTTATAAACTGCCATATGTGAATGAACAAAGGGGCCATACTAAAGCCTTTTGTGGTATTTGTTAATGTTTTTCATCTGAGCTTAAAAAGACCTAATGACTTTGCGGTGAGCTGATGCATGTGGCTCGTGGCTTTGCAAAATGAAGGAAATTCTAGCCAGTTATATATCAAAATATATTTTCCACAGTCCCTTGTTTTCAGCATTGGTGGCAGTGAGTTTCCTTTTTATTACATTTGCTTTACATATGCAAACAAAATGTTTTATCTTAATTAAAACAGAGCATTGATACACAAATATCTATACAATTTGCTTGCTTCTTTACCTCTGCTAAAACAAATGAAAAGTGAAATACTTTTGTGTGCATAAAATAATATCAAGTCTTCTAAGTCTCACCATTGGTAGCAGTTCATTCAACAGTGTAAGTGCTGATTTGTGATGAATTTAAGCTCTGAAATAATATTTTAAATAGGCTATTATCACTTCCACAAACAGCAACCAATTTTGCCCAAATACACTAAGTTCAAATGAATCAAAACCCTTAAATGCAGCTATTTTCTTGATGGTTTATGCAAACACGTTAGAGTACTTGACCACATTTTATGGTAAAACTAACCCTTATTGAAATGTGGAATGGGTACAGTCGAAAACAATGAAATCATCTATTAAATAATACAGAACTGTATTACGTTACTATACATGGTCTGATTTAAGCCCAAAATGGTAAGGTTACAAAAAGCACAAATGGAATGAAAAATGAGTTTTTGGAGACCTGAGACACTTCTAGGTACAAAGAAGGATGCTGAAGAAGCCCTGCGTTTATATTTCAGGAAAATAAATTAATTAACTGTAATAAAAAGATTTTGCATTTACATATGCTTTTCTTTTGAAGAACCCAAATTGCTTTACACACAAAAGCCCCTTCTTAAAACTATTATACTCATGACCAAGTGAGAGTTGCAGGCTATATAGCTTGCCCAGTACCTGTGAGCCAAGTAGAATTCTCAGTCTCCAGGTCTACACATTTCCTCCCTACTGATATCATTTTTTGCATTTCATACTTCTTCTGACAATAAAGTAATAACTGTCACGGATTATACATACAGATGAAAAACACTTTATAATGCTTGTTATTGTAATTATTATTAAAATGTATATGACAAATTCCAGTGATATTGTAGTAGCTTTTTAAAAGCAATTAGAATGACAGCTAAGCCATTATTGTTCCTTTTCCAATCAGATTCAAAACCCAAACAATATTAATTCAGATGACAGAAGTATTTACTTGATATCAGAATGGCCCTTTAAGAGTCAATATAGCATCAGTGGTACTGTTACCAACATGATTTCAAACACCTCCTAACACCTTTAGGATATATTTTATGGTCTACACTCAGACATAATACCAAAATTTTGCCAAAGCTAGATCTACTGGAATGGACCCTTTCATATCTTGGGCATTACTTGGGCAATTCACTCTAGAAAATAATGGCAGCACAACTGCAAATTTGATGCTTACCTTTTTTTTAGGTAGAAAGAAAGAGGTCTGAGAATTGATAAGTGACTTTACTTGCCTCTGTACAACAAAAACATGACTTCAAATGGTTCAAGTACATCCTGTTTTATAAGGAGTTATTTTGTGTTGACCTACTCGGAGAGAAGTTGTAGCCATATCTGTCCAAAATATTAGAGACACAAAGTGGGTGAGGCAGTAGCTGTTACTGGAACAACTTCTACTGGTAAACGAGACAAGCTTTGGAGCCACACAGACAGGGCTGGTCCTAGTCAATTGGTGGCTCTGCTCTAGCTCCCCACCCAGCAGCTGGCCCAATCCTGGAGTGTGCAGCATAGCAGGGGCTGTTAGGAGCAGAGGGCCCACCTGGGAGCAGAGTGGAGGCAGCATGGCAGGGGCTGACCACAAGCAGAGCACCTGCACAGGAGTGTGTGTGTCAGGGGCTGCCCAGGAGTGTGGGCAGCGCAGTTGGCTGGCCCAGGAGTGGAGTGCCCAATCGGGAGTGCACAGTGCAGGGAAAAGCTGGCTGCTGAGACAGCAGCCAAGCCCAAGACACCAGAGTGGCTTTTTGGCAGCCCCTTGAAAGTGGCAGCCACAGGCAACCACCTGGCTCACCAGCCCCTAAAATGGGCTCTGCACACAGACATGTGCAGTTCAAACTTCTTAAACTCATGTCCAGTATGGAATAATTGTCGGTATCAAAGAAACTCTGAAGTGCACAGCACTCTGCCAAAATATTTTAACATCTATTTTGGAACCATTACATTAATGGCTCATTTATAGCAGTCAGTCCACAAATGGATTTGATACCTCCTAGCATATAACATAATTCAGTGTATCAGTATGAGTAATTCTCTTCCATCCAGTGTTTCCTGCTCTTACTTGTCTTGTGACATTTATAATTAGACTGCAAGTACCTAAAAGCAGGATGTATGTGCCTTTTATTTCTTTTTTTGCATAGCACATGTAAATGATAGTCATAATAATTTTAATAACTAATATAATTAATAAATTACAATGAAAGAGAAGTAACAGCTGTAGTATAAGGGTATGAGTTCAAACTCAATACATGTTAGAAAATATTTGGAATAGTCATAGAGATAATTTTTCAAATGGGTTGTATTCCCCTACCCAGGATTTGTGGGTGAAAATAGGAAACTGCTCTTAAAATTTGGGTAATTGTACACAAAAATACATATTTGCAACTCCCTTATTTGTGTTAAAAATGTGGGATTTTGCAGTACAATTGTTGTCCTCAGAAATTTTACAAGCTCAATTTGACATGATTGTTTGAAATGTAACCTTTGATCAGTGGTTAGATGCTAAATTTCAAATATAATTAAATATGTTAAAGTAGTAAGAGAGATGCTCAAATAAGCCCAATACACATTCTTGTCTAACTGATTAGAACATAAAATTCAGGAAACAAAGAGTATTCTGTACTCTGGAAGTCAAACTTTACCTTGGATGTACACATGGGAGTGGATGCTCAGTGCAGCTCATTTGTAGGGAAGGAAATGGCTATAAACCAGCCTTCTATTTCCAAAATTTTGAAATTGCTGGTGGACAAAATGATGTGTACTATAATTTAGAGCTGTATGACAGTTATGGTAGCTGGCATGGCTCTATCTGGACAACTCCACTGGCCCAGGATTAGCCAGATTGCACAATTCTTCATCCCATCCTTACCCCGCTACTTACTTGAAGGGGCAGAGAAAAGATGGTATAACAGTGATTTAAAGTGAACTGAGATTTCCCCTTTGCTGAAAGCATCCTCAGATACTGGTGAGAGACATCTATGAGTTCTTTTTGCAGCACTGGAGCAGCACAAAGAAGATTTAGGCAGGGCTCAGTCTCTGGCCCATAGGATTTCTGTTAACATGAGTGGCAATCCCTTCCAAATGCAACTTGGCCCTCAGAGGCTACGTCTACACTACAGCAATCCTTCAAAATAAGTTCTTATGGGAGATCTCTTCTGAAAAAAAAACTTCTTTCAAAAGAGTACTTCCACACACAAAAAAGCAGAACAAAAAAACTGATCTACTCTTTCGACAGAGAGCATCCACACAGCCCCAGCTCTTTCGAAAGAACAGATAAGGGATTGAAAAATCCAGCACCATGAGGACAGTTCTTTCAACAGAAGGGCCTCTAGGGTGTCTACACACTTTTTTTCCCAAAAGAATCTTTTGGAAAAAGTTAGTCTTCCTCATCTGGGAGAGGAAGCGGGAGGATGGAAAAAGTGCTGCATTTTTACAATTTAATATCAAAAGAACACATTTTGGCCGTTTCTACACAGGCCACTTCCTTCAGAAGTGGCATGCTAATACACGGAGCGAAAGATGCTAATGAGGCGTAGATGCAAATTCCCTGTGCCTCATTAGCATAACATCACATGATTTGGAGTCTGGAAGACCGTTCTTCTGGACTCCAAAATGCCATGTAGAAGCGTGGCCCCCAGGGGTCTTCCAGAAGAAAGTCCTTCTTCCGGAGGCCCCTTCTTCCTGAAAATTTTTGGGAAGAAGGGCCTCCAGAAGAAGCACATCCTTCCGGAAGCACCCCCGGGGCCACGCTTCTACACAGCGTTTTGGAGTCTGGAAGAACGGTCTTCTGGACTCCAAATCACATGACATTATGCTAATGAGGCACAGGGAATTTGCATCCACACCTCATTAGCATCTTTTGCTCCATGTATTAGCATGCCACTTCCAAAGGAGGTGGCTTGTGTAGAAACAGCCTTTGTGTGTAAACACTCTGTGGAATTTTTTGAAAGAGGCCCGGCTTTTTTGAAAAAGCTTGCTAGTGTAGACACAGCCAGTGTGTGAAAATACAATTTCACACCATGGAACTACGATACATAATTTTTTGCTCCCATATTAATAAATAGGCTTAACAGACTGACTGCCTTCAACATTTGTGACAATCATTTTCTCATGGGCTGAGACTTTCTGTGCAAAGCCTCAGCCTGGAGTTATTTTTTACAGCCTTGTTCTAAAAATAATGGTTTACTATATAATGGAAATTGTGACAGGCCCTTAACTGTAACTGTGCTAATGGGCACCTCCATATAATACTTAGAGAATTGTAACAGTGGCTATATAATATTAGCAATTCTACTATAATCTTTTTTAACATAAAGGTTCTATTATGAAAGAATCATTTACTGTGGCACAGAAACAGCAAATAAGAAATACATGTGCTTAGAAGCAGGAAAAAATACAAGAAAATAGTTGAAAATCCAAAAGGCAACACTCATGCAGGACTGCCAGATTTTTAATTCAGAAAGTGAAACCCATCCTGTATATTAAATACTAGCATCTGGAGAGGAATCGTTTTCAATGCAGCAGGAAATCGGTCCACACCCTGCAGCTCAGATTATTTATTACTTAAGGTGGAAGTCCTCCTATGAAACTGTATGTAGGGATTGGCAGAAACCCCATACATAAAGCAGCTGCCCTTGGTAAAGCAACGGAACAGTCCTTACAGACTGAGGGCCTTATTCTCATCTCAGTTGCAGATATTCACGAGTGGAACACCACTGATTTTCCTGGAGTGTGTCCCTATTTACACAGCAGCACACAAAATCAGATTCAGTGCCTTGGTCTTGGCCTCCTCAAATAAAATATGGCACCTTGATGTTTTCCCCTCTATATTTCCAACATTATTAGTTATTCCTGGTCACTTAAGCTCATTAACTAAATTTCAGATGCAATCAGATGGCTAAGTGCTACACATAGCACCCACAATTACTAGAGGCCAGGTCTTAATATCAGGCCCTATAATTTCAGACATTAAGAATGATATCATTTTGAATTAATCAAGGCACTTTTGGGGAATACAGTTTATCAATGACAAATACCCATACTACAGCAGACAAGGCAGCTAATGTTTGAGCTTTCTGTATTCTGGAAACATTCCTTTGTCTTCAGACAGTTTTCACCATTTCCTGATTTTAATCTTCCCTTTCTCAACTGCCATAGCAACTATTACAAATATTTATGTGCGACAAATACTGGCATAGAGAGGCATTCCTTCCATGGTGTTTATGAAGCACTGTCACAAAAGTAGATGATGCTTTGTCATGCATGTACTACCTGCTGTTTACGCCCCCATTATAGTAGGGTGCTAAACATGTTGCCTCGCAGTTTTGGACTGTGTTGACATGATGCCAAAATTGATCTGCTTAAATTTTCTTTAAAAAAAAAAATCTATTTTATATACCTCTTCCTGACAGATCCAAGTTCAACATTTGTGGAGTTGAAAAAATTTTTTTTCACAAGTGGATATTTGCTGCCCAGCTTTTTTGCAGGAACAGTTGCTTCATTAGAGGAAGGATGCAATGGACACTATTCTCAGACAGCATTACCAGTATGTTGGGACTTAAGAGATACAGCCAGTGTGTCTCCTTAAGAAGTTTGTCTCTTCTTCATTGAAGAGGTTTGCACTTTAGGTATCATGACCCTGAAATCTGGAATGCAAAACCAATGTACCCATCCCTGGAGATACAAAAAGTGCCCACTTCTTTTCTTTGTTCCTTTGTTCTCAGCTTTCCTGTCACATCTTCTCCAACTCCCCTCCACTCTCTCACTTTCTCCCCAGTCCTCAAATCTTGCAGTCACCCTTTTTTTTCCCACAGCCAGTGAATTCTTTTACTTCCTAGGCACATTACCTCTTCTTTGGCCCTACCCCTTTGTTAACTACTGCTGCTGCCACTGTCTGCCTGCTGTTTGGTGTCTTGAGCACTGGCAATACCTGCACCAAATCCAAACATAATACATATTTCCTTCTGCACCAAACAATTACTTACTGAATTTGTCACCCTACTCTCCAGTGATTGTGCCTCTCAATACATGGCAATAGTGCTGACCCAAGTCAAACACCAGAGCAGAGGTACTCAGCTATCAAGGTCATAGTTGAAAGGGACGTACTTCAGTAAGGGTGGAATTTTCAACGGAGTCTGAAACAGATAGACACACAATTACTGGTTGATCCTTCTGGGCCTAGCACTCTCGAGACCTGAGGAGTCCCAGACCAGGGATTTTGCCAGACTAGAGGAGGAGGCTTTCTGCCTGGCCCCGGCTTCCCCTGGCTGCAGCTTCCTGCCCAGCCCTGGCCACTGCTCCTGGGATGAGGCAAGATCACTGCTGCTCTCAGCCGGGCTCACTGGCTGCTGCTGACCCCTAATCCTTTGCCACCAGACCAGCCATGGCTGCCCTAACATGGGCTCTGGCCAGTAGTCTAACTGGCCCCTCTGTCTCTCAGCCCTGGGACTCTCTGGGCCTGGAAGATCCATGGTCCTGATGGATGGGTCTTGCCTCAATAGGATGTGGGTTCCTAACTCTTTTAGGCCCCTTTCAAAATTCCAGCCTGAATGAACAGTCCCTGCTGTGTCAAACTTCAGTATACTTGTGTCATGAAACAAAAATGGAACTTTTCTTTGCCTTAATGCAAAGAAGATTTGCATTCATCACAAAAAGTAGGCTTCCATGAATAATATGATACACCACAATAAGTTATCTCCAATAATATAATCAGTCTTCCAGAACGTGTCTGTTTTGCAGTTCTATCTACTTAACCACATCTGTTTGATGACTATCATTTTCAGAGTACTGAAGAGCATGCTATATTCTGCACCAAGGCTCTACTCTACTTTCGGGAGTACTCCAATGATGAATTCTGCAGCAAACTAGAAGCTGGATATTCTATAGCAGAACAAGATGCACACACATACACACAAAGACCTTTTTTGGAAAGTACATCTTTTTAAACAAGAGTGTTGCATTTTACATATCTTATACTTTGAAACCCCGGGTGATAATTTTCCACGTATTTAATGCTGCTTCAAAATTTCTCTTCAGGATTCGATATTGGTATGCCATAAAAACTGGGACTTTGGAGAGTGACAGCATGGGGGGTACGGAAGAAGGGGCTCTAACCACTTTCTGGCAGATGGGAATCTCTAATCCCATCCTTCTGGCTGCCAGGAGGAGTGTGGAGAAACAAAAGAGAAGGGGACAAACCATCAAGGCATGTTCAGAAGGGCTGTGGTGGGGGTGGAGGGGTGGGAAATGTTGATAGTTCTTGGCAAGTTCAGTTTCCAAGCTGATCATGTCTGAGTATCCTCATGAGAATTCTACTAGCTGACATGTTCCTTCTTGTGGCTATAGAATACGTTCATTGAATGCAGCTAGAATTCCTTGTAATGGATGAAGGGGCCCACAAACTACCCAGAATCAGCAAAGTTGCCACAAAAAAAGGGGGGGGGCAAGAGAAAGATTTCTGTTGTGAAGAGAATGGTTTTGCACAAGCTGCCCCAAGTGGCTAATATTGACGCCACACATAATTCACATGTCCATAATTAAGGGGTACAAATAGATACAGGGTGTGATAGTTTTCATAATTGTTCTTTGTGCTGATATAGCACTCATACAAAACTAACCACTGGCTTTATAAATATTAAGTAAATTAGCTTCATACTGAAGCATAAGGAATTTATGTATAATTATTCTGATTTCACAGATGGAAAAAACAAGACACAGAAACATTACATCACCTGGGCAACGTCAGATAATGTGAGTCAATGGCAAAGCCAAGAACACAATCCATAAATTGTTGTTCTGCATCCATACTCCAATCACAAAAATTACACCCCATTTAATATAAGAAAGTATTTTGCATGAGTGAGGATCATGTCTCAAATGAGATTTAGAACAATGATCTTCAAAATACAAAAGCAACTTTTCTACCTGAGCTAGAGCAGAAACATTAGCTGTAAGCAGAAGCACTTATATCTTTTCTGCAGAACTCTGTTTACTATAGGGCAAGACGCTAGTGTACTTTCTGTATGTTAACAAAGCACTTGACCATGTGCCTGTAAATAGAGCTGTTCCAGTAATGATTATACTTGGTATACATACTACATGAGAAGGCATGTATACCAAAGCACTGATTCAACAGAAGTGGCACAAGACTAACACTTCAAGTGACCAGATGGGCAACTATGTGAGAACTGTCTCCATTAGGACTTGAACCAAGACAAGATTTTCAAAATCTTAGATCTATACTCAGAGAACTGTGAACTGATTTTTTACAAAAAACACAGCATCATTGAAAAGTAGAATCAGAAGGGAGTTTGAGAAGTCATCTAATCCGACCCCCTGCAGTGAGACAGATCCAAGTATACCTCAGCCATTCCTGATGAGTGTTTGTCTAACCTTTTCTTAAAAACCTCCAATAATGGTGATTCCACATTGTTCCTTTCAGTGCTTAACTGTCCCTACAACCAGAAAGTTCTTTTCCTAATACTATTATAAATCTCCCTTGCTGGAGATTAAGTCCATTAATTCCTGTTTTACATTCAGTGGGCATGGAGAACAATTGGTCACAATTCTTTTACATGTCTGAAGACATCAGATCCCATTGCCCCCCTTCCCTGCTACCTTTTTGGACTTCTCAAGACTAAACATATCAGTTTTTTCAACTTTTCCTCGTAGCTGAGGTTTGTAAAACCATTTATTATTTTTGTTACTTTCCTTTGTTTTCTCTCCAATTTAGCAACACTGTTCCTAACATGCACCCAAGGCTGGATACAGTATTCCAGTGGAGGCCATGTCTCTCATCTCTATCCCATAACCCCTTTTGAGGGTTGCTGGGGCACCGCAGATGACTTCCTAATCAACTCACTCCACCTCATCCTGTCCTGCGCAGCTCTCTGTGACTCGCTCACATTCAGGTTTGTCCACTCTTTGATGTTATCTTCCCATCTCTTCTTTTGCCTGACTTTCCTTCTACCACAAGGTACTGTGTCTTGCAAGATGGTCTTTGAAAGTCCTGATGATCTGATGACGTGGCCGTACCATCTGAGCTTGCGCTTCTGCACCACAGTGAGCAGGTTGTCATGTGGGCCTATGACATGCCTGATCCTATGTCGTACTTCTTCGTTCGTGACATGCTCAATATAAGAGATGCCCAAAAGCCTCCTATAGCATCTCATCTCCATGCTTTGGATCTTTTTCTGCAGTTCCGCTGTAAGGGTCCACGTTTCACAAGCGTACAAGAACACTGAGATGACCAGTGAGTGCATCAATCTTACTTTTGATCTCAGACTGATGTTCTTGTCCCTCCAGATGGGTCAAAGTTTTGTAAGCACTGCTGTTGTTTGCGCTATTCTGGAGAGGACTTCTGGTCTGGACCCCTCATCTGACACGATTGCACCTAAGTACTTGAACCTGGACACACATTGAAGAGCTTGTCCATTCACCATTATATCCCTACTGATGCCCTTGGTGTTATTGGTCATCAGTTTTGTCTTTTCTGCATTTATCTCCATTCCATAGGCTTTCGAGGTGGTATCCAGCCATTCTACCAAGCTGGCAAGTTCCTCTTCTCCTCCAGCTAATCCGTCTATATCGTTAGCAAAGCGAAGGTTAGTGATTATTCTACCCCCTATGATGACAGTTCCTTCATGGTCTTCCAAGGCATCAATCATGATGCGCTCCAGAAAGATGTTGAAAAGCGTAGGGGAGAGCAGACAACCCTGACGGACGCCCACTGTTGTTCCGAACCAGCTTCCAATGGTACCGTTGCGGAAAACTGCACTGGTGGCATTGTCATACAGGTGTTCGACAACTTGGACAAGGTTGGGGCTGATGTTGTACTTTCTCATGGTGGCCCATAATGCTGCCTGCCAAACTCTGTCAAAGGCCTTTTTGAAGTCCACAAAAACATGGTACAGGTGCTGTTGGTGCTGCAGATATTTCTCGCAGAGAATTCTCAGGTTGAATATTTGTTCGGTGGTACTCCACCCTGCCCTAATGCCGGCTTGCTCCTCAGCGATAATCATCTCAGCTTGGGGCTTCAACCTGTTCAATATTACTTTCAGTAAGACTTTACTTGGGTGGCTAATGAGGCTTATTGTATGATAGTTTCGGCACTGTTGGAGGTTGCCCTTTTTGGGAAGTGCGATCACTAGCAACTGGGTCCATGACATAGGCCATTTTCCCATCTGCCAGATCGTATTGCATATGTTGGTAAGGGCACTGATCATGGCTTTCCCCCCTGCTTGTATCAATTCTGCTGGGATATTGTCCACTCCAGCTGACTTTCCTTTCTTCAGTGATCACACTGCTGCCTCTACTTCTTCCCGAAGGATTGGGAGGCTGTCCTGTTTGGTAGCATATGGACATTTCAGTATTTCTGGGTCTCCATCGACCTTATCATTGTACAGCTCAGAACAGTATTCTGTCCACCTGCCAAGGATCTCTTTCTCTTCACTGAGGTAGTTCCCTGCCTTGTCCTGGACTATGGAAACTCTAGGTTGTCTAACATTTGTCAGCTCTCTTACCGTCTGGTATGCCTTCTTGCTGTTATTTTTGTTAAGGCTGTCTTCTATTTCCTTGCACTGGTCTTCTACCCAATTCTGTTTTGCCGCCTTCATGCCTTTCCTGATGGTCTTGTTGATTTCTCTGTATTTCTCAGCCCCACCAGCTTCACCTTTCTTCTTTTTCAGTGCTCGCCGTTTGTCTCGGAGGTCAAGCAGATCAGCAGTAACCCAAGGTTTCTTCTTTGGGCAGTGTTTGCCAAGAATCTCAGTAGCTGTTTCTACTACTGCTGTATTAAAGATGTAGGCCATTATGTCCTCATCTGCTTCTTCAGCACCAAGGATGAGCAGTGGTGTGAGTCTCCCTCCTATATTTACCTGGAAGGCTTGTGCCACCTCAGGATCTTTGAGCTTTTCAAGGTCAAACTTAATTCTTGTGTGCCTTGATTTTAAGATCTTCTGCAAGTGTAGGCGGAATGACATCATCACTAGAGCATGATCACTTCCAACATCTGCTCCCGGAAAACTGCGTGTCTTTGCAACGTTAACGCTTGTGGAGCCATACCAGTGCTGAATCGAGCAGGACAGTTACCATTTAACACATTCCAGAACTATATTAATCTTTTTTGCAACTACAATACACTGTTGGGTCATATGGAATTTGTGGTCCACTCTACATCCAGGATCTTTATTCATAATACTGCTTCCTAGTTAGTTATTGCCCATTTGGTACCTGAACATTTGATTTTTGTTTTGTTTTGTTTTGTTTCATTTTGTTTCTAAGTGAAGTACTTTGCACTTGTGTCTAGTGAATTTCATCCTGTTGATTTTGGACCAACTCTCCAATTCATCCAAAGTGCTGTCAATCAATCTCTCCCAGCTGGGTGTCATCCACAAATTTTATAAGAATGTTGAGGCTGATGACACCAGTCACCTGGATTTCAAGGATGATGTTGACAATCAGAGTTCCCACTAATGGGCATTTACAGACCAAACTGGGGAGAACAACTTCTACTGCACTAGCCACAGAGCCTTTGCCTCACTGTGTTGATAGCTGCACGTTGTTTCCATGCCTGGTGCTGGGCCTCCAGCTGCTCTACATGATTCTTCGCATGATTCCCCAATATCACAGGGCTCTGCAATATGATCACTCACCAGCTGCTCAAAGGTCAGAAATGTTAGTTTTGAGCAGATTTTGATGCATGGCGGCTTTGAAGCATTTCCTCTGGCCTCCACGCTTACGATTGCCGGAGCTTAATTCTCAGTATAAAACTTGTTTTGGTAAATGGGTCTCAGGCATACAAATTACATGGCCAGTCCATCTCAACTGGGTGCAGATCAAATGACTCTGGATGCCAACAGGACCTCTGTATGGGAAACCCAGTACTGCATTTGATGCCCAGCAACTGTTACAGGTGTCAGTGGAAACCATCAAGCATGTAAATGTGCCATTGATAACAGTTCCACATTTTGCACCCAGAGAACAATGTCATAAAGACATTAGAGATTTTGATTTTTGCTTAGAGACAGATTTTATGTTGCTTCCAGTTCAGTATAAGCATACTCCCTGCTCCACTATCCACATCATCAAAGGAAATGCTGAAAAGTACCCAACCTAGAACAGTTCATTTTGGCACCGCGTTAGATACAGCCTCTCAGTACGACAAGTAACAGCCGATTTAAGTACTCCTTGAATATGCTTTTTCAACCTTTATGTCCCTCCCTTACCGGAATATCTCTAGGTTATTTCTTTAGTTTGCTTATGAAAATATCATGTGGGGCTGTTTCAAAAGCTTTACTAAAATCAAGATCTATCACTTCAATTGCTTCCTCCATATTCACTGGGCCAGTGAACCAGTTCAAGGAAGAAATTAGGTTGGTTTGGTATAATTTGTTTGTGACACATGCATGTTGGCTATTACTTATTACCCTGTTACCCTCTAGGAGCTTGCAAATGGATTGTTTGTTACATGTTACAGCATAGTTCAAATATAACTGCTGCTAAATCATATTCTAACACAGTTTGGCCAGCTGCTTTGACTGGAAGGGGGAAACTGTATTAGAACAATACTCAAAAACAGGTGCCAGCTTTGTCCAGGCTGTCCTGTCCATACTGGCTAGTTGTAAATCAGTACTGCCAATCCCAGGTGTTCAAAAATCATAACTCAAGCCCCAAAAACATGATACTGGTTTAGTAACCACGAGGCTTTAATTTTAAAAAGGGTTCATTTTATTTTTCTTCTGGGTTTTGAGCCTTTAGGTGGCACTCAAATCACTTTTTAAAGATATTCTTGCCAACCATGAGGGTGAGAAACACCTTTTTTATCTTTTTTTTTCCTTAATAAAAGCTGGGATTTACAGATAAAATGCAAGAGCTTTAAAATACAGATAATTCAGGTTGGTAACACTGTGTTTGAATCCTGCATGACCAACATTTTCAAATACAGTTCTCATTTCAATGTACATGGTGCACAGAGCAAAAGCTTTCTCACTGCATTTGTTTTCGATAGTGTTAATTTTTACAGCCACTTGCTAGACCCTCCGCCAGAAGAGGGCAAGACCATTACAACTAGCACATTTTAAACAACAGTTTTGTACACTACATCACCTTTGAAAAGTACCTCTGTCCCTTGGTATGCACACTTAATTCCCACTAGCATTCACCAAAAGGAGACAATACCATCTTACACTAAAAGTCTACAAAACTCTCTCATAATTATGGTTTCCAATCTCATTTCAGCTAGTTGTAATGAACTTCAGTTCTTGTAATTGTCAGGGATTTTTCATCCCTCAGGCATAATCGTCCCCGTGGGCCAGGGGAAACAAGCCTTGGGCCTTTAATATCATTACAGGGGCAGGTAGACTCTAAAAGGTACATAGGCTGCCAGTTAGCAGCCCCCTGTAACGGTCACTCTGTCAGTTGGTTTTACCGGTAACCTGAACTCACAGACATTTCAAAATCATGGATTTAAAATCCAGGCTCCTCATTGGACAAAGGTGAGGCAGCTTCTAGAGAAGGACCTGTTTGAAAGCAGGACCTTCAGAACGTCCGTATGTAAATAGACTCATGAATAATGTATGAGATCAGGGAATATAAGGCAGCGCCCCACAGCGCTCGGGGCACTTGGTACCAGCTGCCTCTGAGGCGAAGACTTTTTGAAGAGCTCCTGCCTTTTTGAAGATTCCCTGAAGCAATTCCACCTCCGCCCAGCAGGGTCCGCCCTGCTGAGGTACTAGCTGAATCACTCACACTAAAAGAGCTTAGGCAGCAGCTCTGAGGTAAATTGGGTGAGGGGCGAACTGGCCTCACCCTTAGGGTGGGGTACTGCGCTCTCGCTCGTTAGTATCCAGAGCCTGTCAAATCACTGCGGCACCCCCGACCTCGCCGCCAACAAGCAGCTCAAAGGTGAATTTGGTGTGTGTCGAACTGGCTTCACCCTTAGGGTGGAGTACTGCGCACACATCAATTGAAGCCTAGAGCCTGCCACCTTCGCAGCACCTACGCTCTCGCTGCTCGTCGCTTTGATTCTTCTTCACCGGACGTGACCAACGCACTCAGACTACCAGACTGGACCCTTACACTTGATTGGACACGTAAAACCCCCTCTACGCCCTGAGACACTAACTCTAAAATCTAATTCGGGCTGTGTAGGGGGATTTAACAGACTGTGGCTCAGGTTGCAGTTTTTACCGGATCAACTAAGAGCCATAACCCGGAGTTAAAATTATTTGCTCCGAGCTGCGCAATTGATTAATAAGCCCATAGTCGAGGCTTTGTTAGTTAGTTAACTGTTATTGCTAAGGTTTCTCTTTTTCCTCCTAACCTTCCCTCTTTTTCTCTCCAATCCCCACTGGGAAATTCGTAATATATTATCTCAGTTGGGAGGAAACCTTGATAGGCTGGACCTCAAGGTTTTCCAATAGGGTGGCTCATCTAGCCATCCAGAGCATATAAGGGTAAAAAACCAATTTATCTTCCCTAGCTCGGAGAAAAACTTATTTCAAAACTCATTGAGTCTTTTTTACCCTTTTCTCTCATAAGAGAAGTCTCTCATAAGCTCCGTCCATGGAACTCTTGTTAATATTTAGCGTAAGTGCTTAGACTATATATTTTTATAATAATTAAATTTGGTTAAGTTAGTTGTTAATGAATAGTTATACAAGTTTAGTTCATGTGCAGTGTTTGTTCGTTTATATGTTGCTGTTTTTTGGTTAATAAACACAGACATTACTTAGTTTATTTTTCCTCTCCTTGTCTCACCCTTGCCTTTAACGAGCGAGCCAGCTCCTGACCTACCGGGAATTAGCTTCTCCCCAGCCTCTCCCCTCTAGCACAACACTGGTCTCTAGGCCCCCTGCCGGAGGTGGGTGGGGTTGGCCTGCTGAGGAGCGGAGCAGACTTTGCCTGTTGGCGGGCTTCTGCCGTCTCTTCTTTGCCCTCGTCTGAGGCCCCGTGGGGATCCGGACGGGACGCTGGTGCGGAGTCAGCGGGGGGTTTATTGCCCGCGATTCTGCCCGCACTGACAGTAATGATGATAATCCCTGCCTCTAAAAGATTATTGATAACTTCTTGAGTTTCTGATTGATGAACCAAATATTGGAGGCACTCCTAGAATTAAAGGAAAATACAGCTCTTGGTTTTTACATGCCAAGCTGATAGCATATTGGAAACACTGTATATGTGCACAAGGTAGAGAGAAATCATTGCCTGATATTATTACACTGCCACAGAGCACTATGGATAAGGGTCTTTGGTGTTTCCTATAATAAACACTTTTCCTTGAGCTTAAAACATCATTGTTTTGAAGCACCAATGGACTATGTTTGAAGTTCTTGGATCAGAAAGTTGTCTTTAAAAGATCAGTGATAAAAATGTCAGCATTTTAACTTCAACATTTTAAAACTCTTGTTGGAAAGATTTTCCATTTTCTGAATGTGAAACTAGCACACAATAACCCCAGACCACAAAATAATTAAAGGCTCATTTGTACTTACTATTTAAAAGTAAACAGAGTAGTAAAAAACTGTTAGAGTGATTAAATTTAGTTTGTTAATGTAGTCCAAAATGACACCAGTCCCCACAACAAGAGGGGGAACTGAAAGGGGCTAGCAACATACCAGGCAGCCTCAGCAACAAGGGAAGGAGACAATCACTGGGGAAGCCATGGGTACCTAACCCTTGGAGTTTCTGGAACCGTTGGTTCAGCTGGGGAGGATGAGACTTGATTGGTAGCATTACCCCATGCCAGGGCTTTAACCTCGAATGGGGGACCATGTGGCACTTCTTTCAGCCCCATCCTATCCATCCTGAGCTAGAAATGGAAATGAGCCTGACAGATGCTGCAGGTCAAGGCAACCATCAAGTTAGGAAAGAAGAAGGAATTTTTTCCCCATGTAGAAAATCAGTAGAGGATCAAACCAGGACGTTTTTCATCTTTCACTGTCGAGACACAGTAGGTTAAGTGTGAATGTTCTTAAGACCAGAGATACTTGGCTCAGTAGTTAATTTGCCATGACTTGAGACCCATTTCTAGTACAGTTAAAAGGACAGAAGACAACCTTGCTTGATTGATGGGTGTTGGGCTCATGGGACAGGGTGAGATTGTGAAGGCCACACCCTTCTGCACTGTTTGTTCCCTTTCTGGGGATCGGGTGGTAAGACTCATAGCAAGCAGAGTCCTCAACGATAGGCTGAAGAGCGTCTACCCTGAGTTCTGGTCTTAAATGCCTGGCACAAGAGAATATGGGGGATGGGAAAATAGTGTCCCTGCCCTGTGTTATTGGTGAATAAAAGTTGTAGTCAGCAGCTTAAAATCCATCCATGTCTACCCTCATTTTGTTGCCATGTTCAGATCAGTGCTTTTTTATCCCATTAGAGATAAGAAAACACTTGGGCTGAGTCTATACTAGCAAGCTCTTTCGAAAGATTTTTTGAAAGAAAGTGGCTCTTTCGAAAGATCTCACGTAGTGTCTACACACAAAAAATGTTCTTTCAAAAGTAAGTTGAAAAAATGTGGTGCTCCTTTCAAAATCACTCTTCCTTTACTGTTTCAGGAAGAGCTCCCTCTTCCAAAAGCTTTTGAAAGAAAACACGTGTAGATGCTCCACAGCCCCCTCACCCCACCCCCGGTTTTTTTTTGAAAGAGCAGTCCTCATGGGGCCTGATTTTTCAATCCCCAGCCTTTTCTTTTGAAAGAGCAGGGACTGTGTGGACATTCTCTTTCGAAAGAGCAGATTGCTCTTTTGATCTGCTTTTTGTGTGTGGATGCACTCTTTCGAAAGAAGTTCTTTCAGAAGAGGTCTTCCAGAAGAGCTTCTTTTGAAAGATATCTGTAGTGTAGACATAGCCAAAGTCTTTAAGGGCCAGATTTCCAAACATGGGCACACAAGATATGTCATCAAAATTCCCATGTGCGCTTTCTGCATTCTCAAATGGGCTTTTCCCCATTAGTGTGTATAGCTGTGGAACGTGACTGCCACAAAACTGTGGTACAATTTTGTAGGCATCATTAAGGCACTGACTTTTGAGAACTGTGTCCTAAAACATATTTTTGCAGGGATTTATATTTTTAATGACTAAGCAATTAGTGTTAGAAAGCAGTTATCCATATGCAAACCAGTTGTTTTCCAAAACTTTTAAAGTTCTGATTCGTTATTTTACTTTAAGGATTATTTACATACAACATTGTAACTAGCATGATAAACTCTTTAGTATGGGGATTTACTGGCAACATTGGCTTTGGAAGGGTTGCATTGACTTTGTACTGGAATTGGAGGTATTATTTTAAAGGCAGATTCTGAAAAAACGTTAGCTTTTCATTCCTGTACACACTGGCTCTGTGCCAGTTTCATCATTCCTAAGAAAGACAGGCTAATGAGATAGGGTGTTAAATGGAGTACACAACTTCTTTTCTCTGCCTACTGGAGGAAGGCACGAGTCACAGTCCCACAGTATCCCCATGCAGAGAGTGCGACGTATTGGAGCTTTCATAGTTCAAGATTGCCCCTGTAATGCTACCTCTGTGGTTATATATAGACTACAGGGATTTGTTGGCAGAAGTTTGTGTTGGAAAGAGAAGTTACTCACCTGTAGTAATGATGGTTCTTCGAGATGCATCCCCGTGGGTGTGCCACAATAGGTCTGCCGGGCTCGCCCAGCGCCACAGATCAGAATTCTTCTAGCAGTTTCTATTGGATCACGCATGCGCCGACGTGTGCCACTCCCTTGTGCGCCCCCGGCCACGTGCGCAATCCGGTCCTCACCAGTTCCTTGACCAACCGCCTCGGATGCTCCTGAAAAACACTAGACAGAGATCCGAAGAGGGGAGGATGGGTGGGTGGTGGAGCATCCACAGGGACACATCTCGAAGAACCATCGTTACTACAGGTGAGTAACTTCTCTTTCTTCTTCGAGTGGTCCCCATGGGTGCTCCACAATAGGTGACTACCCAGCAGTAACCCAAGTAAGGAGGTGGGTAATCGATTCATGTGCAGCTTGCCCCCGAGAGGACTGCTGTCGACAGATGGGTATCCTCCTCGAATACCCAATGCAGGGCATAATGCTTGGCGAAGGTGTCATAGGATGACCAGGTTGCCGCTCTACAGATGTCTTTTAATGCGATGCCCTTGAAGAAGGCTGTTGACGCCGCCACCACCCTGGTGGAGTGAGCCCTAGGTGGGGCCATCAAAGGGGTCTTTCAAAGCTCGTAGCACATTTTTATACAGGACACAATGTGCTTTGAAATTCTCTGTGAAGAGAGGCCTTCCTCTTGTGACCTGGGAGCGAGAGACACCAGAAGCCTATCCATTTTCTGGAAGGATTTAGTTCTGTCTATGTAAAAGGCCAACGCCCTTCTCACATCTAGGAGATGTAGGCGCGCCTCCTTGCTGGAGCTGTGAGGCTTCGGGTAAAACGAGGGTAAAACTATTGGTTCGTTAAGATGGAACTCCGAGGAAACTTTTGGAACGAAGGCTGGGTGTAACCGTAAGGTTACCGCCTCCTTTGAGAATACTGTGCAGGGCGGCGTTGCCATCACTGCTGCGAGCTCGCTCACCCTGTGGGCTGACGTAATCGCAAGGAGGAAGGTTGTTTTCATCGTAAGGAGTCGGAGGGGTACCGTGGCTAATGGTTCAAAGGGTGGTCCCGATAGCGTGCTGAGCACCAAGTCCAAACTCCACGACGGCGGAAGCAGTTTTCGAGGGGGGTACAGGTTTACCAGCCCCTTCAAGAACCTTGTGACGATAGGGTGGGCGAATACAGTGGGCCCTTCCTCTGTATGCCGAAAAGCTGATATAGCAGCGAGGTGGACCTTTAGCGAGGATAGAGAAAGCCCGTCTCGTTTGAGGTCCAATAGGTATTCTAGTATTACAGTTATAGGAATGTCAAGGGGAGCTGTTTGGCGGAACACCAAGCTGTAAATCGAGTTCATTTCTGTTCATAAGTCCTCCTGGTGGAGGTCCTTCGGCTACACTCCAAGACTTGTTGTACTCCCTCCGTACACGTGCTCTCTAAGGCACTGAGCCATGGATTAACCATGCTTGTAGGCGCAGTCCCTGAGGGTGCGGGTGCACCATGGACTCCTGAGCCTGCATGAGTAAGTCCGGCGCCACCGGTAGGGGGAGTGGTGGATGATCCGACATGCGCCTTAGAGAGCACGTGTACGGAGGGAGTACAACAAGTCTTGGAGTGTAGCCGAAGTTTGCTCACCCTGGTATAGATGGTCCCTACTGCACCAATACCAACCCAAAATACACCACAAAATCAAAAATGAAAGGGATAAAAAGGAATAAGAGAAAAACTAAGATAATAAAAAAGAGGAGGTATTAAACAGGCTGGATCTTAAAAGACTAACTTTGGCTATTACAAACCTGTGACACTCCACTGAGACAGTGATCTTGGCAACTTTATAAAAAAGAACAAATATCACTTCTTACAAAAAGGCCACAGATGAACTATGGGTTTGTAGAGTTCCTTAACAACTCCAATCTAAAGTGGACCTATTTGTAAGCACAGGTTGCCACCATCACATAAAATTTTTATGACATGCTGAAATAGTGGAGTGATTTCTACAAACCTGTCTCATCATTAGGAAGAAGTGTAAGTATTCTTGGAGAGTAACAAAGTCAGTTGTACTGCACAGTACTTCAGAAGTCATAGCTTAATTGTTGGCATCTCAACTATTGTGTTTTCAATGAGCCACTCTCAGATATGCCATGCCAGGAAAGTCATCCTTTAGACAGCTTGCCAAGAAAAAGGGACAAAATTTAGAAGAGGTATTTTAACATCCTTTATGTACACCATTGTAATATCCACTTTAACTTCAAACTTCTCTGCAGCCAGAAGAGGAAATAAGCATCTCACTCCTGCCAGCTCTTTTTTTCACAGAATAGCAGAAGGATTCACCCAGAAGCCCCTTTCCAGGGACACTTATGTGTGGCTAGTGCTAAGCCTGGTAACTTGAATCCATTCATTAACTCATATTTCCCACATGGCCACACACTATGTTGCCTCACTAGATCTACATGGAGGAGGGGTTACACGTCCTTAGGCTGGCACAATGCACTACAACTGAAGTTATATATATGTAAAGGCTTTGTTCTTGTATTATGCAGCAATGAACTAGACTGCCAGCACCAGGGAGTCTGACATTAAGCATGCTTGGGAAAGGAAGATTGATATGGGTGTAAAGCTGACAGACCCGAGCTTTCAGCAGGTGGGATTGAACATGCAATGTTAGGGGCTAACGCCATACGTCTCTGTCACATGAGTTAAAAGCCAACTGATTCTCAACTAAAGCTATAGATCAGACTTCACTCTCCCTTGTCAGTGGTCTCAGTGCCTCTGGATTACATAGGGAATTGAACAAAGCCAAGGAAATGCTAGAAAGAAGTCCTGCCAGGAAAACTAGTTGCACTATAACATCTGATTTACACACAGAGTAAAATTACACACATCCACATACACCAAAGAACTGGAAGGGACCTTGAGAGGTCACTGAGCCCAGTCCCTTACCTTTTCACCAGGACCAAGTACCATTCCTGACAGATGATTTTTTTAACCTATTTGCTCCAGACCCCAAAATGGCCTCCTCAGGGACTGAACTAACAACCCTGTGTTTACAAAGCCAATGCTCAAACCAGAGGCATCAACACGATACTGTTCAAGAACTACAAACACGTAATGGATGAAATGGAGTTCTGAATTTATTGCTGCCAGATACAAGCAGGATCACTATTGGACATCAATTTCTTAATTTTTTAGGAAAAAAAATCAGATTTCATAAAATACAGCATAAAAACATTTATAATTATAATGCAGTGATGTTATCTAGTCAAAACCAGGACTGGAGTTAGTTATGTACAGAAAGAAAATTAATATATTAATATTTTTGTGGATTAAAAATGCTATGATTTTATTCATGATGATTGGTGATGCCATTTTATTCATTCGTGAGTTGACCTGGTGAGGAAATTTCTATAGAAATATTTTTCACTGAAAAATATGATTTCAGTACAATCAATATTTTTACAGGAAAATATTGATGTTTTAAAATCAGTTTTCCTCTGGGAATATCCAAATAAAATATTTCACATCAGATTCATAACCATCTGCCAGAGCAACCACAGTGTTTCACAGGATCTGTAGTCCAACTTTGTCATGCGCCCATTCTCCCTTATGGACCTGGCACCCTGGCTGGATTACATTTTCCATGATGCACTGTGGTCTGCCCTGTGGCTGAGCTCTCATGGTGCACCTCGGGACTCCCACAGCTGCAGGAGATGAGGAAAATGCAGTGGAATGAGTCATCTTAATTTCAATTCCCATGAAACACTGAAACATCCCAGGTGCATGCAGACTAATGTTTAACTGTTCTGTACGGGTAAATAAAAATTCTGCTGAACTTTTGTTCTAAGAAAAGTTTTGATATCTCAAGTTTTCACCCTTCAGGAGAAACACAAATGTTGAAATATCACTATTTCCTCTGAGGTAGAAATTTTCCATTTAGGAGTATCTGCACAATTACAGCATATTCGTGAAAATGCATGGCATTCCTGAAAGCTTTATTCACTTTTGCATGAATGCTTACTTATCTAAAATGTCTTTATGAAACTAATTTATAGATTATTCTCCAGACATTATTCTCCTATTTAGAAAGATTCAGACTAGACGGAAACAATTCCACGTAACTTAGGTGGCCAACCACAGGCAATAAACAATAATCGAAGTGAGTAGCTAGTAAACAACCTATAATGCAGTCCAGACACATTCGCACAGCTCTGAAACCCAGGCTCTTCATCAGTCAAAACCCCAATCTTACGAGGCAGTGTGGATGCACAAGCTCAGGGTTGGAAACACTAAGTGAACACATCCAGGTCCCAGAAGCTGAAGCTTGGTGTGCAGGCATATCTTAAATGGTGTTTTCAGGATGGCTCAGCTCATACTCTATAAGGTAACACTGTTTTTGTTTTGTTTCTTTCCCCGCCTTTTGCTATGTATCTGTTACGAACAGACAAAATGTGCTAAATATTTTAAATTTGTCCTCAGAAATGTAGCTGGGCACCACCCATTAAAGATACTGGGAGGCACTTACGTCTATGTATATTCCATGTCACACTGTGGGATTTAAGCAAACAATATTCATTGTCTTCATAACAGCAACTCACCCTCTGCATCTTCAGGCCTTGTAAGGTCAATGACTCCAGGGCCCAGTTTTCCATCTTCATTGGGTTTCCCTGTTAACTGTGGGCCTAAATTCTCAAAGCGTGTTCTTTCCTGGAAAAGACAAGAGATACTATTAATGCTACCTACAGCCTACTCCTACTAGCATGCCTATGTGCAGTGGAGCCGACAGCCACCTTGGGCCCCAGGGAAAGGTAAGAGGGGCAGCTCTGTGCCCCCCAGAAAAGGCAGGGCCTTGAGCAGAAAGGATGAGGTGGGGCAGCCCCACCCAGACTGTGGTGCTGGGCCCTGCCCCCTAGCCCTCAGAGACCCACGGAGCACCCAGCACTTTGCTCTGGCAGCAATTCAAAGGGGACCAGACTAGCAGCAGCAGTGAGGAGCCCCAGGTCCCTTCAGATTACCAGGCCTGGGGCAAATGCCCCTTTGCCCTCCCCATCAGCAGAGCTGCCTAGGTGTCTTTCTATGTACAGATGTTCTTTTTCTTTTCTCTTCTTTTCTTTAATTCAGTGCATTAAATGAGCAGGTTTAATTAAAAGTGTAGTGTAGTTTAGAACATAAAGTTGAGGGCTTCATTTTCATAGGTTCTGAGCACCCTGAGCTCTCATCAATATCAGTTGGAATTATGATTATTCAGCACTTCTGAAAATCAGGCCCTAAGGTTTCCTTGTGAAAATGTACACAGAGTCTTCTAAATTAGGCTGTACCGCACCTCTATAATGTATAAATGATGGTACATTCAATTGAAGAAAAATTTTGGCAAGAAACAGGGCTGGTCTATGCTGTTCACTTTGTTTTTCCACGAAGCTTTGTGACTTAAACTGGAAAAAAAACAATCAACATCTGACAGACACTAAAATTTAGAACCTGAAAGAAAAGTTCCTATTAAAACATGCCACTAATTTCATGGAAAAAGCACTTTTTTCCAGTAAGAGATCCAAGTTTGCATTCGTACCCCTGAGAAAACACAAAGTCTGAATTTTATGCAAGAGGCTTTCAAAGACAAGTATTCAAAGAAGGAATAGTAGATGACAGAATTGATACTATTATTTTGTCTAGGAATTTCAACTGAACCTCAGTGGGAATTGAAAAGGAGAAGGGATGGTGCTTGCTCCTAGAAAAACACAAAGCCTTTGAGAGATGGAGACCTGCACAGGATAGCTGGACCTGGCACTGTAAAATGAAATATAGCAGAGGCATTTTAGCTGTTAATCCAATCTTCAGTCTAACAAGTACAGAGCAAGAGCACCACAATTGACAGTACAATATTCCTTCACAATGGCAGTCTCTGTAGTGCTCTATATCAGTAGCAAAGTGTTCAATGGTTATCATTAATTTAGTGTTCTCATTTGAAGGAACACAACATGTTTTCCCTCTTGTCTTGTTACTTCTTCAGACTAAACTTGGTATTATGTTGTACTTGTGAATGAATGAAACTCTGTTGTTCATTACTGTGAAACAATATTACATGTCATGTCAGCTTGAATTTACAGACATGAAATACCAGCTTTCAGCTCGCAAAGTTTCTGCATGTTATACTTAATGCATTATGCAGAAGTAGAGAGCTGATTGCTGTTCAGTCTATTGTTCAATGACCTAGTTTTGTATTGAGCATGTTAGACATAAGAAGAAAACATTGTGAGTTCTCTTGCCTGTACGATGTTTAGAAACTTGGAAATGTTCTTGAAGACCAAACATACAATTACTTGATGGCTGTTGTGCTTCATTTGTTGAATCTCAATTCATTTGTGCTGTCTAATATGATTATTTTTGAATATCATTATATTTCTATAATTAATTCCCATCAGCCAAATTGTTCAGGAAGCCTTTGGATTCTTCTGATCTTATGATATGTTTAAATCTGCACAGGAAGAAAACAGTGCATGAAAATGATTCACTGGGTTTACTACCAAGACACACAGCTGAGGAGTTTCAGGTAGTAACTGCAATTTAAAAAGTTTCTTAACATCATCCATTCATGTACCAAGTTAGCTCTGCATTTTCATAATAGAGTAACTTTGTTCCTACTACTGAGCTGTTTCTGTAGTGAAGGTTTCCTATGTAATATATCTGTTGATGAGGGAACTTAAAATGAAAAATTAAAGTTTTGAATGGAGATAGGAAATGTGACACAGAGACAGGCAAACTAATGTACAAGGCCAACGATCACACCCCATGGTGTTCTATAATATAACAATAATCCTGAACCATCAAAATGGAATCTGCCTTGCTGGCAGACTGGAATGATTTTTTAAGTGTTCCTTTTCCCATTCTTAAAGGGCTGGTTTAGACTCTCATAATTTGCACTCAAAATAAAGCAAAAATCAGTACTAAGAAAAACAGCCTTAGCACACACTCTTTCTCTTTCCAAATATTTGCATAAAAGCCTTTTACAAAGGCGTGTTAACATTGCATATACAATATTCTTGGAAGAACAACAGCTAAGTGTGGTGAAATACCTTTTTACTATTAAAATCAACAGAACCTGTATCGATATGCACATTTGAAGTATCTTTCTAGTCATTCATTCTCTTTGATTTTTTAACAGAAGGTAGTCTGTGTTTTTAAAAAAAGGGAAAAAAAGTTTCTGAAATAATGTCAATATTTTGACACAGAAGGAGTAAAGGGAAAATTCCATGATAAGGGCAAAAATAGTAAGATGAGAAAGATTGCACAATAATAATATCTTTTCTTCTAAAAGAATTGAAGTGCACTTAAAATTTAATAATAACTGCTGTTTTTCAATTAATAGCTATTATTTCTGAATGTGTATACTGAAATGCTTTTTTAGTCTCTGACTTTTTTCAATGAAAAATATTTTTCACAGTGATGATTATGTCAATATTTGGATGAGGCATTATTAAAACCTATAAGAAATGGTTATATAAAATTAATATTCAAAGGGACACTCAACCTATTTAGGTTCCAACTGTTTCTTTTTTTAGGTATAATCCTAATAGGCTTCACATCAATTAGCTAACATGTTGCAACTGCAACTTACTCTGGTTACACTGTGATTTTAGAATGTGCTAGTGATCACATTAAAAACACCCACGCTTTTTCCTAGTGCAAATAAGCCCTAAAGGAAAATAAAGTCTATTTAGCTAATAGACATAAACATAAAGAATCTACATATACATACTGTAAAACATTTTTAAAGAGCAGGGGTGCACACAGGTGTGTGTATGCGTATTAACAACAAACATACACACCCATTACGTCCACACATGCATGTATATGCAGCTAGAAATACATACGCCCACTCAAGCTATGTGTATATATATATATTTAGTTCTCAGCCACAGCAAGCTAATTTGTTTGTACGTTTTTAGTTAAAATGTATCCTTTTAGGATTGGATACATTTTTACCCCCTTTTCAAGAAGATATGTTTGGAAGTCTAAACACGTGAACAATATCCTTTAATATTGTCCAAATATCACCTGCTGTAAATTCATACAAAGCTGTTTACTTTAAATTGTGTATTGTCAAAAAATGTTTTGGACGTGATCCTGCAAATCTTTATTCATAGGAGCAGACTCACAGAGATGAAGGGGACTAATTATTTGCTGGATCAGGCTGAAATTGAAAGTTCTCTCAATCACAGTTTGGGCCCTCCATGTTTTTGTGTATGTTAAAAGTACAATACAAATGAATCACTTATTTAAAATTAGAAGACAGAAAACAAAATTTGTGCCTTAGCCAAATCTTCATTTTCATTCAGTGACATGATTAGGAACTTATTTATGAATTGTCAGTCACAAACATGCAAAAGACATAAAAGTTATTTAAAAAAATTAAAGCTTGTTTCACTGTGTTGTAGGACTGTTGGTTCTCTAAGTGCTTTGAAATTATGATGTATGAGGTAGATGTTGCATATTAAATAAAGGTACTTAAATGATAAAGCCCTTTTAGTGAGAGCTGATGAATGTTAAACGTTACAAGCCACACAACTGCGGCATCCATCATATTCACATGTTATCACAGTCAGTGATGGAACAACCCCAGTGATGACAGATAGACTGCTAAATTATTATCCCTTATTTCCAGAGTCACCAAGCAAGCCAGCCAACCCTTCAGGCATTATTTTTAACTTTGCATTAAATTAGCAACTTTCCCCTCATTTCTGTGGCAGGGTTTATCAATTCTCTGTGTGTGTGTGGATGGTAAAGGAATGGTTTAGTCAAGCAAGGAGCGTGAAAGAAATGCCCTTCTGACAAAAAAGCTGCAAACTTCAAATTACTAAAAACAAATATAAAATTGTGATCTTCTGGAAGAACAGCAATGAAACAGTAAGCGCACAATAATGGCTTTTCTCTGCACTTAGATAAAAGCTGAATTTTTGATGTGCACACTATATTTTCATAAAATTTTATATACTATGTTTTATACACTTATTGGCTATTCCATAATAATGTGTCTGCTAACAGTAAAATTGCTCTCAAATTTATGTGTGTTATTTATATGTTCCCACGTAACAATGCTTTTTGTTGTAAAAAATATTCTGTTTATTAATGTAACTTTACAACCACTGCATCCAAGATCCGTGGTAAATTAATGACATTTTTATTATTTTATAGTGTCATTAAATTTTTACTGATCATTCCATCAAACAGAAGCAATAAAGGCCATAATGTAAACTGGGACACTTAGATCAGGGGAACAGGAAGGCATTCTATATAGTCTGAAGTAAACGACTTGCTATAAATGATATTTATACCATCTTTAAGCTTGTGAGAATACTTGGACAAGTTTGGCAAAACTGTTTCAGTAGTGCAGTGGATTGTGTACTTAAATAACAGTTTACTTGCCAGCGAGACAAGTTTTTTTCAAACCAGATGCGAGAAGATGACTGATTGCATCCATCTCTTGAAAAACAATATATGCACTGTAATAATACACTGGGCACCCCTCCCTTCTGGATTACCAACACTGATCAGACTATACCCATGCCTCAAATTATTTCAACATGCTCACTTTTTCCACATCTGAAATGTGTGTTCAGACTAAACTGGAAAATGGCATACTAGTTGATCCTTGTGTGAAAGGGTTTGTTCAAATTCTCTTTTTTCCCCCAAACAAATACATTTTATTTAAGTAGACATGGCTGGACAATGATGTAACATTCTTTGTTGCAACAGTTTAACTTGGCAGCAGTTACCAATGATTATTTAAAGAGCCAATTGCTAGAGTCTGAATTAATGTGGGTCATTCATAGAAGCCACAGAACTTATGCCTAAGGAGCATATCTGAGGATAGTATTTTAGTTGCCATTTTAATATGCTACAAATATTATCACATATTTCCATACAAAATACATTACAATTAGGTTATTTCATATAAAATGTCTCAAATAATTCTTTAGTGGCTTATTTATTATTTGAGATCTACTCTGTTTACTTACAGTGAAACATAAAAAACAGCAAAAAGGAACAAAAAACAAACAAAAATACCCCACCCGTGTTCCAAACATCAAAGGGGAAATTTTCAGGAAAACTCAGAGGGATTCATTCACACTATTCCATTAATGCTAATAGGAGTTGTGAGAATAACCCCCCAGGCACCTCAGCAAAATCCTATAGTCTCCTCAGAATGTGACTTATATGGACAACAACAAAGCAATTCAGAGCTCAAACTGACACTTTGTTCTTCCAACCAACCACTCCATTGTGCCTGTGAATTAGGAAACATTGTTCTGGGAGAACTCACAAGTGCTCCTTTCATCCTGCAAAGGTCAAGGTACAAATTCCCCCTAACGTACCCTCATGTTTCTCTGACTTTTTAACAGCAAGGACTAGAAAGTGAAATCACCCTTTGCTTAGAATCTTTTGCAATGTTTTGGCACAGCAAGGATCATTACAAATTGACTTTCAGCCTTATCTTTAAAGTTTTTAGATTTTGGGGTGGGAACGTCAACCATTAATTTTACAATAATGATCCCATTGGCCTAGAGGCACACAACTTCTGGATTTCTTGCATAGGCAAAGTGAATAAACATTTAAAGGTTTAGCAGTTTAGGATAAACATGGTAATGATAGGACTAAAAGTGATATATTGTTAGGGCTAAAACTGGAAAAGCCCCATAGCACTCATAATTTTACAACCCATGTGGTGACTGCCTGCAAATCACCACAAAACATCAAAGGAGAAATTGCTCCAGAAAACCTGAAAGTGATATTAACACATTATCAAATCTATTGTGGAGACTCTAGTTAATTTTAAAACACATCTTTTATAAACCATTCATATAGCTCTTTTTAAATAGGTTCATTCTACCAACTGGAATTCTATCTTAAAAACACAAAATGGATGTTAGGATGTGGCATTATTTGACGGCATAGTATCTGAACTATTATAAAGATTCCTACTATCAATCTGTAGTCAGAAAAATCAAAATCCCCGATATAGAAGTAGATGTAGAACTCAGAAAAAACTTGGTGGCACTAGTTCACAGTGATCCATTTGAACCTTTTTCCAGTTTTAATTCATGTGGTTTGCTTTGATTTCCAGTTGTGAGCAAACTCCAAGTAGGACTTAACCAAACCCATCAATTTTGGCCTACTTATAGGTGGAAGCACTGAAGAATCGTAGAATTTCTCATGGTTTCGCAATAGGAACCATAAATCTGTCCCAGGTTCACAAACCTTTTTGCAATGTTTGTCCCAAGTTTAGGATTTTCTCATGAATATTTTGAATGGCTAAAATTACAAGGTGTCATATCACCCTGTGGCAGGAGGCAGGAGGCATTTAACGATTTAGTGATTGTAAATATATTCGCACATGCATGAGAAAAGCTGAGAAAAAATTACAGCAAAACTGTAATACTAGTTAATCGTGAGCACTTTAATAACTGTGCCATTTTGCTAAAAGTTTCAGTATGCTTGATGTACAGGTTGGATGAATGAACTCCAAGTTTGTGTGACTTTAAACTGATTTGACAAGATAAAATATCAAATCCCAGTAACTTAACAATATGAAGGCAATCCTCCCAAAGGTCAGACTCACAGGGAAATGGAGTATATCTCCACCTAAAGCCTTACTTTAGTTTTCTCCTTCAAGGTTTCCACAATGTCCATTAAGCACTCAGGTTTGTATCCTGAAATAGAAATTGCACAACCAAACACAGCGCTTAAAATAGCAAGGCTGTTTCAAGCATGGTGTTTTGTTCCCGCTAACCCTCATCATACAAGAGTTAGCGGGAAGTTCAAAATAAGCACTTATTTCAAACCCCGATGCAGTGTCGCTGGCTCTGGGTTCAAAATAAAATGCCTTGAAATAACTTAGGCAGTTTGGGCACCACAAACTGTGCAAGTTTCTTCGAGCTATGTTACAGTGTAGCCCTAGCCAGAATGTGACAACATGACACATATTGGTGCAGCAAAGGGGAGTAGGAATCCAATATCACCAGCGTTCATTATTTTACTGCAAGTCTAACTATATTTGGGTCTCTTAAAGCCCCAGCTCCTGTAGTCAGGTAAACAATACACAAATCTCACTTTTTTTAATATAATGCAAGCTAAGTTTCTTGCCTATGTCGCTGTTGAAAAATGGCATGGAAACATGAACATTAAAGTTTCAAAAAACAGAAGACAAATATAAACAGTTCACAGTTTATTTTAAAAAATACATTGAATTTCAAGTAAATTGTGTGATTGGAGGATATAACTCATGATTTTAAAGTGTCCTGTGGATGAGAATACTAAGAAGCCTCCATCATTCTTGGGGTGGATGTGAATGAAGAGATCAGAATGAGAAAACATGAAAGGAGCGTGAAAGTGAAGTCCTTCTATAGTTTGGTTACCAGTGACATTCAATACATATTTTTGAATTCCTAGATTTAATTGCTTTTCAGATCACCTTTAAAAATAACACAGAATATATTTAATTATTTTAAAAAGATCTGCAACTTGAATATTTCCATCTTGACAGCATTGTCTGAGTTAAGCCTTCCCCTGCTACTTATTAAAAATGGACTGAAAGAGCCTTAACTATTGTAGCACTTACAAGCACTCCTAAAATATGGATCTACCTCAGAGAGTACTTTCAACAGGATTACTGCATTTACTGAACCCCCTTAACCAAATGCCTTATATCTTTGTTCATATGGTTTTAATAAGGTTTTAACCAATTGCAAGGTTATTTATAAGTTTGCAACTCCCCAGTAGTTAGAGTTATGAAGCGTTCAGACTTAAGCATATCCAGTTGTGTGGTAACCCAACTACTGCTTTTATGCGGTTTCCAACTTTTTATTCATGCACAAAGGCATGATGCATGGCAGTATCCGCACACTTTCTGATTAACTCTTTGTTTCAGCAACAAATTCACACAGTATTCTACTGTAAAATTATACAGTTCAGCTGAAACATGACTGAATTTTTATTAAAAAAAATAAACAGATGACTTCTGCCTGAATTAATGAAAACCGATTAGTCCCAGAGAACAGAAGAATAATCAATTCAATTAATGGCTAATAAATATAAAGCAAACAAGAAGAATTAACAATTTACACACCAAAGCAGTAGAATTCACTGAGGGCCAAAAGGAGCTCAAAGACTGAGATGTCACTGGCTTTTAAAAGGGCTAAATAGTTGTATGGCCATTAATAATATTTGTAATAATATAAGGTAAAATGCAGACTATTGATGCTCCAACTCCAGGGTGAAAGTTATTCCTTGGCAGTGGTCAAGCAGATATTCCCCCTCCTTTTCTTTGCTGCTGCCTCCCGCCCTCACTTCACAACCCAACATCAGTAGATCATGGGCCTTAGTGCAGTTTGGGGAGGGAGGCTAATTTGTTTCTGCAGTATCAAATGTTGGCTACTGCTAGAGGCACAATACTGGATTTAATGGAGCAATGATAAATTATATAGGCTAACCCTATGTAAATTGTAACAATGAAGAATCTGAATGTATCATTTTAGAAAACACATTTTCTTTTAAACCTAGACATGTACACGCTATCATATTATTTTCAACCAACAATGATAGAGCACACATTCTTCAGTAAATAACCGAATAGTTCTACTTCTTTTTGACTTTATTTGCTATACTACTGGACATGAACTGTTTGACAGCAAATCAATCACTACATATAGGCTGTGGCCACACTTGGCCAAAACTTCAAAATGGCCAAGCATTAGAATGCTTCCAGCTATGGAGCTTTGAAAGCGCTGCTTTCAAATGCGCGCGGCTCGGCACAGCTATACGGGGGTTCTTTTCGAAAGGACCCCGCACATTTCATAATCCCCTTATTTCTGCCACGTGCATTCGAAAGCAGCGCTTTCGAAGCGCTGTGGCCGGAAGTGTGCTAATGCTAATGAGGCGCTGAATATTCATTTCAGCTCTTCTTTAATAATCTTCGAAATAGCCATTTGCATGGCCATTTCAAAGTTTTGGCCAAGTGTGGCCACAGCCTATATGTCCAGCACAGCTATGTACTGAGTCCTACATGGCCCACCAGCAGACTACAAACCTAGGACCTTCAGCATGGCAGCACAGACCTTTACCACTTCTGCTACTGGAGTATCTCCATTAACTCACCGCAGCTGAAAGCCCATATTCCTGTAGAGAGCTAGAGTTCCAGAAGAAAGGATTTTGGGTGTAATAGCCACTACAAAATGTCCTTAGTTCCCCTACCCATGCCATAGTAGCTAATGGTCTCCAACCACCCAGCTGTGTAGGCAGAACAGAGAGAGCAGCAGTTGCTGGCCAAGCACCCAGCTCCAGCATCAGTGGGGAAGTAAGGCCAGAGGACCCAAGAGCAGCCCCCACTCATAACCCCATCTGGCCTGACTGATCCACTGTGGTCTGGGCTCCTGGGCTCCACCTTCCACAGCTGCTGCTCGCCCAAGTATCTGCTGGCTCCAGAGCCTGGTCCCCCACCCAAGGAGCACTTCTTGACTGTGACCAGTGAATACCCTGCACTGTCTGCCTTTTCTTCCTGGCTGTGGAGTGGGATCATGGAGGAAGCAGGTCTTTGTGATGAATGTGAGCAGCCCCTTACTGGGAAGAGGCTGGTGCCAACTCTACACAATTCACAGAATAAGCTTTGTTGAATTGGAGCCAAAAGGCCTTCGACTTTCCACATATGCCTATGACTGAATTTCGCTGAAAATCTGGTCATTCTTAGAATCACAGGAAGGTGGAACTCAAAACTTTGACCTCCATTACTATGCTCAAAAAACTGGACTCAATATCTCTCTCACGCAAAGCACTGTGTAAGTATTTCAGGCTGAATATTTAAAGTGAAACACAAGGAAACACATCTTTAGCAAGTAACCACCTTAATGTAAGAAAGAATAAAACCATTCGACTATCTGACAAGAAAGGAGTCGCCAATATCAGTTTTTCTGTGGTATACTGCTGACCACAACTGCACAAAGCAAAATTAGCTGCCTTCCAAAGCAGTCTGAAAATGGACACATTTACAGAAATTTAGACAGTACATATGTACCAATAGTCCCACATCTCAAGAACCAGTATGGCATAGTCTTATAACAGTGCATATACAAAATGCATAGGGTAAATTTGAGATTTTAAACTTTCCAAAGGCTCAGACATTCAGACCTGATTTTCTTACAGTTATTTTAATTCTACCAAGGTGATCATCTTTGTTATGAAAGGATGTTTCATTATGCAATACAACATCACAGAGGAAGCTATAATAAAAACAGCCTCCATGATGCAGTAACCACTGGGCAACGTATGATAAATATGCTTTTCCTACATTAGACTTTGACAATAATTGTAATAGTTGAACAAAAGAAAGGGCAAATTGACTCTGAAAACAACAACAACAACAAAATAGTCTAACCCATAGTAAAAAGCTCAAACAGAACTGGAGTTGATGGCTACGTCTACACTAGCACACTACATCGAAGTAGCCTATTTTGAAGTAAGGACATTGAAATAGGCTACTTTGATGCATATCGTCTACACATCCTCCAGGGCCGGTGCCATCGATGTTTAATGTCGAAGTAGCGATGGGGGACATCGAAAGGAGCTGCCCCGGAAGGAAATGTGGAGCGTCCACACACACAAGCACTCCCCGTTGAAATAAGGGGCCAGCAAAGACCCAAGCTGCTCCCTTACAGGGCCCCTCCCAGACACACTTGCCCTGCACAGCACAAGATTCACAGAGCCGACAACCGGCTGCAGAACCTGAGCACGCAGCACAGACCCCCAGCTGCAGCAGCAGCCAGAAGCCCTGGGCTAAGGGTTGCTGCACGCGGTGACCGTAGAGCCCTGCAGGGGCTGGACAGAGTGTCTCTCAACCCCTCAGCTGATGGCCGCCATGGAGGACCCCGCTATTTCGAAGTAGCAGGACGCGGATCGTCTATACATGCCCTACTTTGACATTGAACGTCGAAGTAGGGCGCTATTCCCATCTTCGGATGGGAACACTAATTTCGACGTCTCACCGCCTAATGTCGATTTCAACATCGAAATAGCACACAGCGCATGTAGACGCGACGCATGCTATTTTGATGTTGTGCCGGCTACTTCGAAGTAGCCGGCGAGTGTAGACACATCCGATGTGTTTTTCATTGCAAATGTCACTGTGATTTCTGCATGTTTATTATAAAAAGGAGAATGCAAGTATTGCTAAATTAAAACTCTATGACTATATTTGCATTAAAGTAAACAATGCTGAAGCACACTTGCAGAAAGGAACTGAGGTCTATCCAACGTTATCTCAGACAGAACTCAACCTGAACTTTCAAAATACAGATGTATATCATTCTAAACTGACTTCTGTGTACAGTTTACAAATTGACCATGAGTGTATGGATAGGTGAGGGTGGTTGTTTAATTTTTTCTGAGTTTGTAATTTTTCTTATCTAATTGTTAATTTTTTTTTCTGGAGCATCTTATTCCGTTTATTCTCAGGCATCCTTTGTTATACTCAGACACAAAAAAAAACCAAAAAACAAAAAACCCAAACATCACAAAAGAATGAGGATGGATGACAATGGAACAATGATAGTAACATCATTATGCTGTGTCTTACCTCTTGTATCTGCATCACTGCCATGTTTGCCTCTGATTATTTCAACCTCAAGAAAGTGTGCTGCTTACTCTTTGTGTCAGGAAGGCAAGATTAGTGCATGCAACGTTATCACATCAAGTATGATATACATAATGCCTGTGCAGTAGATGTACCCTTCAACTAGCTCTCTTCTTTAATTTTAATACAACAAGAAATGAACTCTAAGGCTTCCAAAACCTACAGCCTCTTACAGGCTTTGATCCTGCCAGATGCTGAGCGCTCTGACCCTGATCCACTTAAGAATCCACAACACTCTTATTAAACTCTGTAAGGCTACTGACATTGTTAATAAGAAGCATGTGCTGAAATTCTTCGCTGAATCAGGACCACAGCACTGACCACATTGCAAGACAAATCTCATAGTGAACCTTAAACAAAAAAGATTATGAGGTGGTGAGTCTGTTTACCTGTGGTTAATAAAGACAGTTTTTCTAGTTTTTGTTATTCATCCTGCCTTTCAAGAGGAAGTCAGGTGAAGGTCCTCAACTACTTTAAGCCAAACAGTTTGGAGCCTCTCCTGTATAAATATGCATAAGCTTTCTTCCAGACAAGAACAGCACAAAACTAAAGACCTAAGTGTTGTCATTGAAATCAGTGGAACTATGACCATACATAAAGTTAATAATTTGGATGAGACCAGACTTAATCTTCTTGTAGATCACATTTCTAAAATCTCTACCTGGGGTAAAAATAGCTGAAAAAGCACACTAGTGATTTCAAAAAAAAATCATCCCACCTCTCACCTTTCAGAAAAAGACAAAGAAGATGCACTTAAATTTCCATTTTTCTGGTTCTTACTCTCATGGGTCAGTATCCCCTTACACATTTGGCTAAAGACCTAAACTCTGAAGCCTAATTTCCTTGCAATGTGCAAGGGGTGTAGAATATAAAAAAGTATTGTTCTTCTCTTAAAATGCTGAAATGGATTAAATTAAAGCTAACCTGACAGCCCGAAAGGAGAGAAGATTCACACAAACTTAGACACACACTGCCTGATTCAAATCTAGCTACAACAGTGAGAGTCTTTCTATTGGTTTCAAAGGGCTTTGGCTCTGGTGCTCAAGAAAAACAGCAACTAAACCTTTAATCTGACATCAGTTGTTCATTATATAAGTATTTTAAAATAATTATTGACATTATGAAATATTGTACCAAATTATGGTCTGTAAAGGTGAAATTCCCTCTCACACAGGGGAACAGTACACAGCCTACTCTGCATCTTGACGTCCACTTAAGACCTGTTATGAGTATTTAGGTAGCACTTGAGTGATGGCCTTCAGCATAGGGCTGTATGGAATCTTGCACACATATCTGTACTTTTGATTTCAAAATTATTTCATGAACATGTGCATACACACACAATGTATATACAAAAGCCAATATGATTCCCTGCACTGAGATAAAATGCCTTATTCATGGTGAAGACATTTGCTACTCTGACAAGTATCAGAGAGGTACCTGAGTTAGTCTGTATCTTCAAAAACAGCAAGTCCTGTGGCACGTTATAGACTAACAGATATTTTGGAGCATAAGCTTTCGTGGGTGAAGACCTGCTTCATCTGATGAAGGAGGTCTTTGCTCACAAAAACATATGCTCCAAAATATCTGTTAGTCTATAATGTGCCACAGGACTTCTTGTTGTATTTGCTACTCAGTTTCTCTGGCTATGTCTAGATTACAGGGATTTGTCATCAGAAGTTTTTGTTGGAAGATACCTTCCGACAAAACTTCTGTCGACGGATCGCATCCAAACTGCCAAGGGATCGCAAGAGTGATCCACTTTGTCAAGTGAGTGTGATGGACTGCACAGCCACTCTATTGGCAAAATGGCCGACCAGAAGTACAGCAGACAGGGCTGCCTGGTGTCCCAGAAGTCTGTCTGTTGACAGAGGGACCCCTGACTGTCCAGACTGGCTTTCTGTCAACAAATCTCTATCGACAGAGGCATTATGCCTCATGGGGAGTGGGATAAGACTGTTGACAAAACTGCTGTGTTCTGTTGATTTACTGTGAACAGAATGCCTTGGGAATCTGGACAAAACCCTCTAGTGTAGACATAGCCTCTATCAGGGGTGGGGCAGACTATGCAAGTAGAAGGAATTCTGTCATCTCTGCAGATAGTTCCTTTCCTACTCCCATCTATGCTTATCAGCCATATTTAGATGGAATATGTGCTACTTAATTTTTTCCCATGTTTTGCAGCAGAGGGGATGACTGTCCTCTGGTTGTAACAAGGGGTATTTTCTTCTTTTGAATTTAATATAATAATACCTATTTCTTCATCAGTAGTCCTCAAAGTGCTTTACTAAGTATGTCTGTATCAATGGGCTTAAATTGCAATAAGGAATGTTTAGGTTGAAAATTAGGAAAAAATTCCTAACTGTTGGGGTGGTTAAGTACTGGAATAAATTGCCTGCGGTGGTTGTAGAATCTCCATCACTGGAGATACATGAGAACAGTCTGGATAAATATCTAACAGAGATTATATAGATGATGCTTGGTCCTGCTGTGTGGGCAGGGGACTGGATGTGATGACCTCCTGAGATCCCTTCCAGTTCTAGTATTCTGTGATTCTACAATTACCCCCATTCTACAGACAGAAAGCCGAGTCACAGACTCAAGAAGGTACCAGCCCTAAGTCATTCTGGAGCCCTGCGGCAAAGGTGAGAATTGGAACCCATATTTCCTGAGTTTTTGTCCAGTGCTCCATCAGCTACACTCTCATATATTTAATGTATTTTTTTCAGTCCTGGAACATTATGCCTTTGCAGTTTTCAATTGAGCATGTTTAAACAAAACAATACATAAAAAAGCAAATATAACTTTAACATTTTCTAGGGACTACTGTTTCGATGTCACTCTTGGACAAAGGGCTATCCTGCTATGGCCATATGAACATATACAGACTGAAAAATCTATTCGCCAATACCACTAGCTGGCAACTACTTGTGTCTGAAAAGGGAGCATAATCAGTTTTCTCTGGTTAAGTCCAATCTGTGCCAGATTTTTTTTTATGACTAAAAGCTTGGCCAAAGGCAGTAGCAAGTAGCAGAAAATTGCTTACAGTGTTATATGCCAGATTACTTGAAAGATTTGCATCGAGTTTTCAGGAGGTTTTGGGGTATTAAACACTTACAATTTGGAACAATCTTGAAGCGTGGATTTTTGTTATTTGCAGCATGACTCAGAATTGTGGGTTATGATACAGCCTGGGTTGACTAAATGGGGCAAATTTCAATGTAAACAACATGAAACGTTTCAGAAGAGTTCAGTCTGAAATGCTAGTTTTTTTCAATTGAACATTTGTAGTCAGCTGATTTAGATGAAGTGCTCACCCCTGCACTTCCAGTCATGTTGCCATTGTACTAAATGCAGCTATGCAGTTTGTATTCCAGATGAACTGACCTGACTGTAAGCCTTTAGCATGATTCTTACCCCACAAGATAAATCAATATTTAATATCCCCTGCAACAGCCCCAGTAGATGATTTTAAAACTTGACTCCATCCCATTTAGTTACCTTTAAAAATCTTTTATGTCAGGCTTTATGAATGACTTCTGAAAAACTAGTTTATAAAAAGCAGCCTGAAAATCATTAATTCACACAAAGGAGGAGAGGGCTTTTTTAATTTGCATGCATTGTGCTGATCACTGAATCCATCTCCTTTAGCTAATTCTTACTCCTCAGCTAATTTGAAGAAGAGAAAAATACTTCCACTAAACCTGAAACATATATTAAATATAAAGGTAGACACACAGACCCTGTGCTTATAGAAAGATAGAAAGAAGACCCTGTGTGCTAGAAAGAAAGAAAGAGCCTCATTTGTCCATCCCCAGACATACGTGCTATGAGGTAGGTCTGGTGAGGGGACTTTGCTGAAAGAATAGGCCCAGCAATGTTTCTGTCTTGGTTACCTCAGACCAGGAGTTGCAATTCTCACACATATAAGCCGTGTCTACACGTGCACGCTACTTCGAAGTAGCGCCACTAACTTCGAAATAGCACCCGTCACAGCTACACGTGTTGGGCGCTATTTCGATGTTAACATCGACGTTAGGCGGCGAGACGTCGAAGCTGCTAACCCCATGAGGGGATGGGAATAGCGCCCTACTTCGAAGTTGAACATCGAAGTAGGGCACGTGTAGCCGATCCGCGTCCCGCAACATCGAAATAGCGGGGTCCGCCATGGCGGCCATCAGCTGAGGGGTTGAGAGACGCTCTCTCTCCAGCCCCTGTGGGGCTCTATGGTCACCGTGTGCAGCAGCCCTTAGCCCAGGGCTTCTGGCTGCTGCTGCTGCAGCTGGGGATCCATGCTGCATGCACAGGGTCTGCAACCAGTTGTCAGCTCTGTGGATCTTGTGTTGTTTAGTGCAACTGTGTCTGGGAGGGGCCCTTTAAGGGAGTGGCTTGCTGTTGAGTCCGCCCTGTGACCCTGTCTGCAGCTGTTCCTGGCACCCTTATTTCGATGTGTGCTACTTTGGCATGTAGACGTTCTCTCACAGCACCTGTTTCAATGTGGTGCTGCACGACGTTGATGTTGAACGTCGACGTTGCCAGCCCTGGAGGACGTATAGACGTTATTCATCGAAATAGCCTATTTCGATGTCGCTACATCGAAATAAGCTACTTCATTGTAGGCTTCACGTGTAGACGTAGCCATGGGGTGCCAGACACCAGGCAGCTCCTTCCCAGTGATCAGACGCAGCAAGGCAACTCTGCCCCAACATTACAGTCATGCCAACCTTCATCTCCATTTGGAGCACTGGAATGGCAACATACCTGAAATAATTCATGAACCATCAAGTTGTGCCCATTTCTAGCCTATCTAATTGTGTGGTCTCATTATTGATACTATCTTGCTCCCTTCCTATTGTTTGCTATGCTTACTTCTTTGTGTCTTGTCTTAAATGAGATGGCGATGGGAGGAACCACATCTAGTTTTATACTGCCCAGAGCCCAGCCTTTAGTCCGTTTTCACTTCCTTTTCAGTCACCTCCCTCTGCATGTGACACCCCACACAAACCAAAAGTAACACCGTATAAATTGTGCATCTTATTTAGAAAGATGTTTGGCATACAACTTAATTGTGCCTTTGAAATGAGGCAGATTTAAAGCAGGTTAGAATGCCACAATATATAAAGCACACATGCAGTACAGCAGCAATTTTTTATAAAGAATCTCTTTGTATCCTGTTAGGTTTTTAATGTAAATTCTACCTTAAAAGTGTGCTTTATCTTAATTAATGAAGATCTTGCATACAACAGCAATGGGGTGAGATTTATATTGTTGCTGAGACAACAGTATTTAGAATAGTCCCAGCAAAAACACAGCAGGGGTGAGCAGCAGAGGAGAGGGAGAGAGATAGGATGGCAAAAGCGCAGGATATTCCTAGGTTGCAGTACAGTGTCAGCTCAACAAAACACAGCATTCTTGGAATACGAAAACATTCCAGCTAGTACAATGAGGTTAATATTACAGCGAGGTAAAAAGTATCATTTTTATGTTACATAAGAATGGCCATATGGGATCAGACCAATGGCCCCAGCAGCCCAATATTCTGTATTTTAGGAGCGTCCAGTTGCCAGATGATTCAGAGGAAATGAACAGAGACATTCAAGTGATCTGTTCTCTGTCACTCCTTCCCAGCTTCTGGCAATTTGGAGGCATAGGCTCACCCAGAGGATGGCATTCCATCTCTGATCATCTTGGATAATAGCCACTGATGTAGCTAATAAGAGAGTGATAAACTTAAACCCTTGTACATATATCAGAACTGCATGTGGTGCAAGTCAGATACCAGGCTGATTCCTAATGCCACAAGTGTAATGCTCCCACAACAGCATGAGGGTGATCTAATATAGACCCTGATTTAGGAAAGCACATTAACATGTTCAAGCCCATCCCCTATACTGGACACCCCTTAATGAAAGACCGAAATGCTGTCCTGAATAGGAATATTAGGGTATATTCCTTTTTAAAACTAGATTCTGAGCTCCCCACAAGACACTGCCAGGTAACTGTAGAAAGGAGATGTATACGGAGACAAAAGGAAATAGCTTAATAAACTGAGCAAATGACCTATATTCCTCAAACTCATTTTCTATTTGGCTATGTCTACACGGTAGTGTTATTTCAAAATCAGATATTCTGGAAAAGATTTTTCTGGAAGTCTTATTTCAAAATAACACTGCTACATACAAAATGCATTTCAAAATTACGGTCAGCTATTTCAAAATAGAGTGTCTACACACAATAGAGCCTATGTTGAAACACATTATTGCTTATTTCAAAATAGGTTTTATCCCCTGTCTACACAGCCCCTATTTCAAAATAGCTATTCCAAAATAGGCACTATTCCTCATGGAATGAGGTTTACCTATTTCGAACTAAGCCAACTGCTATTTCAAAACAGAGGTTGTATTGTGTAGATGGTTGCCAATTTATTTCAAAATAATGGCTGTTATTTGTTGTTTTGAAATAACCTTGCTGGGTAGACATATGGCTTCTTTTTATGTACACAATTGCTGTATTTGATAAGCTACTGACTGCAATAAAATACTATGATACATGGTATGACATTTTTGTGTTGGGAGCAGCTCAAGTTCCCCATTCTGTATATTGTAGAACCACTATGAACAAACTAAGATTTTTTTGGTTTATAAGAGTTACTGGAGCAGTTTCTTTCAGCAATGAAAACTATTAACTGTAACTGGCCTCCAGTCCCCAATAAGGTAAAATAAAAATAGAAAAGGAAGTAAAACTTGTCAGGACAATATATTGCCTGCATTTGTAGGTTTTGGGGAGAGGGGATTGAAAGGAGGGAAGGAGTTCAAAGGTACTTCATTAATAAGATATTTAGCAGCAATATAGTGTGAATTAGTTGCTTCTAATGAAGACTAGAACATGGGATGTATGCAAAAAATGGCATGCAGGCAATCCCTTGACAAAGGAGAATCCCTTGCAAGGAGGAATACATCAAGCCAGCCTAATCTTATTCATGAACATCCAAAAAGACTGATTGGCATGAAGGTAGGAACAGAATTCTGGCAAGGAGCTGGCAACTAACTATATTTTGGCAACCTTCAAAACCCTTGACAGAACAGGAATTTATATAGTACATGATGTGTCAGTGACTCACTGTGTCTACAGTTCTAAGGCATATCCTTCCAGTGATGGCATCTATCCACACTGGCATCTGAAATACAGTAAACAGTGTTCCTGCACTTTAGAAATAAAAGGGAATAAGCATGTAAATGTATGCTGAACTAAATTTATAAGACAAGAAAAGAAAAATGTGGGTGAAAATAGCTACACATTGGAAATTGTTCCTTAGCAATTTACAATGGGGACCTCGGTGAGGTTTTTGTGATTATGCAAATAAGCTACAGGGTTCATAACCAGCTCAAGGAAGTGACATTGTCAACACAGCCTTAATCATAGACATAAGTGTCCATTCCTCTTCAGCACATTAGATCACTTTGGGAACGGGGAAAGGAGAGAAAGAGGGGCACTTTTCAAGTCACGAGTTCAGTGCTTCCCCTGTTAATGAAGATCAGCAAATGAAAGATCCCGAATGTTAAATGTCTTGCTAGTCTTTCTTCCAGAAGGATTTGCAACATGTTAAGTGCCATGGCCATAACAGTAAAATGTGGATTGTCTGCAGACTTTCAGGATGTAGGCTGGACCATTTCCATTTGGGCATTCTTTAGGATTTAAATAGCGCTATAGAAGAGATGATGTTTGAAAATGTTGAAGAATATTTAGGGTGACCATCCTTCCCATTCCGGCCTGGACAGCCCCACATTTCGGGCGCTAGGAAGGCATCCTGATTTATTTTAACAAAGGGGCTAATTGCCCTGTATTCAGGCTCCCTTCACAGGCACAGCTGCTAGCCAGAGAGCACATACTCAAACGCGCTCTCTGGCCATGTGGGAGAGGGAACCAGCAGGTGGCCCTGCTGTTGGGGCATGACTGTCACCTGGTTCCCAGGTTTCCACACCTCGAGGAAGCTGGGAGGAGCACTGGCGCGGCTGCCACCTGGTTCCTGACTTCCCACAGCTTGGGCAAGTCAGGAGGAACACCAGTACAGCTGCTGCCTAGTTCTAGGCTCCCCACAGCAAGGGGAGCCAGAAGGAGCATCAGCATGCTTGCTGCCCAGTTCCTAGTGCCCCAAGGTGTGGGGCAGCAGCAGAGGTCCTCTGCAGGGGCAGCAGCCATGTTCCTGGTGCCCCCAGGCATGGGGCAGTTGGGGAAGTTCTCTGCAGGGGTGGCAGCCCCATTCCTGGGGCCCCCCACCATGGGACAGCCAGGGAGGTCCCCCATGGGGGCAGTAGCCCTGTTCTAAACCCTGTTCCAACTCTTTCTTTGACCAGTAACTAGTCATTGTTCATATTGTGTAACTGGCACCTCATTCTTTTCACAACATGCAGGAAGATTCAATGACAATTTAAGCTGCTGACATGTTTATTTATTTGAACCAAAATGTCTAAACTAGCATAGGCCTTGAGCTATGCCCAGAAACAAGCCGTGGAGTACACAAACTACAACAATAGAGAATGTGATTTCAATTAATCTTCCTATAAACACTCCTTGAGAAGTTAGACAGATCTTGATTTTAGGAAGTACAGTAGGAAGGTATCAGGCAGGGTAACCCAAACTCATCCTTGCTGTACTTGATCTATTGCAATCAATGGATTTACTCTAGGAATCAATTTGGCCCTAGGTATTTACCTAAGGAGTGTATAGGAAGGGCATGAAGATGAATGGTAGTATGAATTGGTTTCCTGTGGATGTCTGGCGTGGTACATAAATGTGAAAAAATGTGTGCATGTATTCCAAAGTTCTTAGATGAGCTGGTCAGAGAGGGAAAAGTTTGTGGTAGGATTCTCCACGTGATTTCTCTACTCTGCTCAACGTTTTAACCTGAATGAATACATTCTTGTCCCAGAGTACTAAAGAAGGAGCCTTCTTACCTTATGAAATAAATAAGTGAAACAAAACCTGTAGTAAGTTTGGATACATGTCAGAGAACTCTCTTGAACAGTTTTGTAAACGGGCTACATGTGAGAATATATGATGGCTATATTATTATGATCAAGTGGCACTAGCCACAATGGATATAATAATTTACCAACCTTCCTTTCAAGAAAACTGTCAATGCTGATTTAATTAAATATGCAGATTTTTCAATATTTACTTTGATCAAACTCTGCCCGTTTTGGATTTATTTATGCTTCAGATTTAAGAGCTATGGTATACATAAAAGAATGCTTTATATCTTTTCCAAAGAAAATACCCCAGGTGACTGGAAGACCTGTGTATCCTTGTGTTTGTACTAGAAAGCAGATATCGCAAAGGGACACAAATACCCCTTTTTAAACTATTATGAATGAGATCTTAAACCTGATAGCCCTTCAAGTAGCCCTGATATCAAAAATAAAAACAACGTGGTTATGTTCTCCCAGCATCCTGACACACCATGATGGCAAACAATTACAAGTATTATATTCAAATGCAAATACTCGCAATTAAATGCAAAGAAAGCAAATTTGTTCTGTTCCTCAATATAATAATGTATATTTTAATGTAGATTTCTGCAAACCGATAGCTGCTAAAAACTCAACAATTTTACCTAAGATTAAGAGAGAAGCTTACTTCAACACACTCTACAGGATCATATGCAGTTTCATACATAATACAGTAGTATATCATGTAGGTTCTGTGCACTGTGCATTCTTTTCTTACATACATAGACTATTTTCATTGTTATAATGGTTTGACATATCTCTGCTGACCTGGACTTTCCATGAGTTCCATCATTTTCCTTTTGAGGTATGTATTTAATAATTTAGCCAACACTCAGTAATATTATATATTTAGCCAAAGCTGAGCAATATATATACATATAGATATAGATATATATTTTTTTTACTCAGTTTTGGCTAAATTACACACACACACACACACACACACACACACACATATATTCCATAGGTGTAATTTTGGGGATTAGGTCGTGAACTACAATCTAATTGATCTGAGCAGAAATGCACACCACCTACTTTGTAGACCAATTCAGGTAATAGGGCAATTAACCATAAGGCTAACTTAAATGATAATGGATGCACAACAAAACTCTCCATAGGTGCAATGCAGAATATGTGGTAGTTAAGTACAGAGTGCTAACAGCTGCATATATTGGTGATTGACAAACATGTCAGGAAATTTTTACTATTTTTATGCTGTCAAATTCAAACATTGTAACAGCTTGTGTAAATATATTTTATTCTGTTTCATATAAATAATTTTCACACACCTTGCTTGACATATTCAAAATGGCATGCATGAAGTTATGAAAGTGTATCTGAGACTTAGGGAAAAATACTGTATGTTAGGTATATACTGCATTATTTAAAGGCAGGTCTACACTACAATGGAAGGCTGAATTAACATACACAATTGCGGCTATGCTGATTACATAGCTGGAGTCAAACTACCTTAACTTGGGCTTCCGCACCACCTCCCCTCAGGGCGGGGATGGGATCAGTTGAAGTCTCTGTGCCCATCAGCTTCCCTTACTCCTAACAAGAGGCTGGTACTGGTGCCAATGCAGGTGCCCTGTAAGTTTGATTTAGCATGTCCCTACCAGAACTCTGAGTCTCCCTGGGATATGAATCCACATTTTGCACCATCATCCACATTGAATACACAGAGAGGTGAGGCAAAATTTTTCCCTATACACAGATCCATATCCTAACTGTGTTTTTTACAATGCAATTCCTACAAACATTTCAACAATTGGTGTGGATGTCAGTATGTTGTCGCTCAAAGTCAGACTTGTTTTTCCATAATGGAAGTCTTTTTGAAAAAGACTGTTACAGAGTCTGGGATCATCTCCTTGCAAGATGTTCCAGTTTTAATTTCTGCATGATAAAGTTTGAACTGCATTAGACAAATTTGCCACTGCACTGCTGTATATGTTAGTAACACTGCAATCATTTTATCTAATTCCTGAACAGGCCTTTAAAAACTAAATAAAATAAAATAAAATAAACCATTGTTTATTGTTATCCTAGAAATTGACTAATTTAGAAAGCAATTGCAAGTGATTGTGATAACCAAGTGCCTACTACAGCAACCATCCCAATTTGTGAATGCTCTGTACCTCTCAGAAAAATGACAAGAAACCTGCAGGGTATTATATGCTACATGGGAAGTTAAGTCTAAAGTACCCATCCAGGATTCTGAACAATTTTTTCACAACACTCCTTTCACTTATTGTTATAGAATGATACTGATTTCATGACTAATCATATCTTGATTGAATATCTCAATCAATTGTAGAAAATAACTTTCCTTAAGCTGCAATGCTAAATATATGAAGTCCAACGTGTTTTTCAATTCTAATAAAAGAGGACAGTATTACACCAATTGATATTTCTTAAATGCATTAGGGAAAGATGCAAATCTACCATATTTTACAGAAAAATGTATTAGTGCCTCTTGGACACATACTACTTTAGTGCCCAGGGATAAAATGTTCTAACGCATTTTCAATGGGACTTAAGCATCTAGTCACTCAAGTGCTTCTGAAAATTTTTACCTTGGGTCACTATTTCACTTTCTACATTATTAAGGAAATATGGTGTGAATGTATGCACTTCTTTGCAAGTAGACAAGATAAACCATTCACTTAAAATTGCAAATGGAAAGACAGCAGTTGCAAATGCTATTTTATTACAACTTACAGTAGAGCCAAGATTTCTTACATTAGGGCTATAAAGGTAGGCTCCTAAATTCATGTTCTTATACCTAAAGCAAAGGGTGGAGTGAATTCAAAAGTGCTCAGCACAGAGTAGTTTCATTTGGAGACAGTGGTTGCTCAGCACTTTTGAGAGCAGGCCACTTAGACAGACAGGTGCTTAGATATGGACTCAGAAGCCACACTTTAGGCACCCTGTTTTAAAAAACCCAATGTATAGTTATTTGGTGTCATAAACAGTTTATAAAATTACCAAATTCACAACATATATTAAAGACCCTTTGTGGCAAGATAGTGGAAATAACTGCTGGCATTTTCATTTTTATTTCCTCTCCATGCAGAGGCATCTACCACAGCCATAATCATTTATCTGAGATAAAGACAGCATGAAAAGGGATTCTTGTCTGATAAACAATATGTGTGTGGTATCTACTAGGACCCAAAAATTCCATGTAAAGGAGATTTACTCTCTTCAACTGCTGTAAATTGATTACCTACTGAGCACCAGGATTACCAAAGGATGTAATAATCCTCCATCCTTCAAGGACATACAGCCCACAGCTGTCTCTATGGCTAGAATGAATCCCCCAAATCTTTGTAGTGGAGTGAGATCCTACCAGTTCTTTCAGGTAGTGCGTGTTTTCTCTCTCTTACAGACAAATCCCAAAGAGGGAAGTTTGTTTCACCTTGTATGCCTCCTTAGAGAACAAGCTCCTTGGAGCATGGCATTATGTACATCTCCAGGTCTAGTGCGACCTTCATCCATCATGGGGCCCTCTAGGCACTACCACAATTTCATAAATACCCCAAACTGGTCATTTGTACTAGATTCTACTACAGATTTTTTACCCTGACTGTAAAGTATATATCTCGGAAGCACTAATAGAGTTAAGATTTAACAAAAAGAAGTAGGGAAGTCTGTCACTGTTCATGTGCCCAACCCGTGTGGCCTTTTCTTCACTGGCCCAAAATATGAATATTAAAATTAATTAAAGATTCTTCTAGTAGAAATTAGCCAAAACAAGGAAAGAAAACTTTATGGTTTTTTTGTTAAAATCCCAAAGCAAACAAGATATGTGAATTCTTGAAGATCTGAACTAAATGTTTACGATTCATCATGGCTCATGAAAATCTATAATATGACTGTTTCCTTAGCACTATTATTCTGGTGTCTCATGTTTGGAAGTTAGGCACAGTCATAACTAATTCTAGTAAAAGATGAGAAGTGGGTCTGAAAAAAATATTGTTCAGACAGAGCTTTGCCAGTCAGTTAGTAGTCACTGAGTTCAGAGAATAATTGGTAAAAACGCAGGCTTGGTGCTAGACTTTGAACCATCTGTGGGTGGAACAGAAAAGATGTATGAACTCGCTCTGTCATTACAATTATTATGGCTATATTAACAAAACTGATCAGACAATATATTGATAATATGATGTTGGCCTTTGGGTATTTATAATGCCCTGAAAGAATACAAAATTTGTATCTGCATCCCATCTACAAAAATAACCTACAGATAGCTGAAGATTTGAAAGACTTCAGATATAAAATTTGGATCCATATCTATCTGTAGTCTTCAAAAACGGTCCACAGATGAGGTTATAAAGCTGATACCGTGGCTTTGCAGGGCTTTATTATTTAGGAAAATACTAAGGCGATGGAGTTTTTCTCATTTAGGAAAAAAATTACTATACATGAATGATAACACTTTTCTACAAAAACTTCCTGAAGTGTTTCTGTCAAGCAAACTTTGTGCACATGGAAATGATGGAGCGTAACAACTCCAAAGGAGCTGTTACACTCTATCGTGTCAATAATCCATATATTTAACAGTCCCTAAATACTCTGCATTACAGCAGACCATAACATTTCCCAAGGGGCCGTTATGGGTTATCAAGTCAAATCTGAGTGTGTAAATATGGCTTTGACCAATAGACTGTAAACAACTCCAAGGGTAAATAATGCATATTTTAAACAAGTCCAGGCTAAATTTTGTATACAAGTCTTTATGTCTGTATCAGGATAAATGAAATGGACTTATTCTTTTTTTTTCATTTGAAATAGAGGTAACATAAAAACATTTATGGGCTTACACAGTTGTCTGAAGGATTTATGAACAACTTTTTGGAGGGGCTCAGAGTCTGCAGCACCTACTGAAGTTCATGGAAGTAGTGAGCAAATTGTGTCATACATTTATGGGGCCTCATTCTGCCTCTCAATTGCATCTATGCTTATAACCAAAAATCTACAAAATGGTGGGGAAAGGACATATAGCACAAAGATATTATGCAATACTTTGGTTCCTCTAAAAGATTGATGAGGTCATTTCATAAGTTTATGTCAAGAGGCTTGTGACAATGTAGAAGCTAGCAGGTATATTCTGTGACCTGAACCCATATATCCCTATCCAGTACAAATAACTCAGGCTTCTGCCTGCATACTGGCCAAACCTTTTAGATATAAATAAAATATACAATACAGAATCTTTTGGGGTAGTTTAGAATATTGTCATTTCGAGCCACTAAATATTTAGTCATTCATTCTGTGTTTAAATAGTAAACTAAAGAGGATTAATTCCAACAATGCACATTTTGTTAGAGTATCTTATTTGACATATTTCTTTTAAAGATGGCTGTGACTTGCCTAGAAAAAGAGCTATTCCCCCTAAACAGAGCCAGCATTCTGTATCACTTCTGCTGTTAGCCAGCCACACAAAAAGTGCTTTGTAAGGACATTTCTGGATTGTTCTGGACTCTGCTTCCCCAGTGGTTCCCTGAACTGAGGCACTTCCCATTCCACTTGTTCCATAAAAGCACTAATGCTGTTCTCTCTTCCTTTCATGATGTTGGCCTACACTTGAACAGCCTCAGGTAAGGTAAAGATATTTGGCTTTGCTAATAACTAAACAACATCTTAAACTCTACAGCTCTATATGCACATAGAATGGTGTCAATTTAGAATTGTAGCTGACCCACAACTCTCTACAGAATCATAAAAATGCATCATTCCAGCTCATTGTCTACAATTTGTTTTGCTCTTATTGATGACTAAGCCCCTGTCAGCACTTTAAAGCTATCTGATTTTTTTAATGGGAGTGGGGCAATTTTCAAACATATGTTTATTAGGACTGTCAAACTATTAAAATTAATTATGATTAATTGTATGATTAAAAATCTGAAATTGTGATTAATTGCACTGTTAAACAATAAGAAAATAGCATTTATTTAAATATTTTGGATGTTTTCTACATTTTCAAATATATTGAATTCAATTACAATACAGAATAAAAACGTACAATGCTCTCTATTTTGCTTAGAAGTATTTGCACTTAAAACACTTAAGTGATTTTTTAATTCACTTAATACAAGTATTATAGTACAAAATCTTTATCATGACAATCAGATGTACAAATGTAGAATTATGTACAAATATAACTGCATTAAAAATAAAACAATGTAAAATGTCAGAGCCTATAGGTCCCTCCAGTCCCACTTCTTGTTTGTTCAGTTGCTCAGACAAACAAGTTTGTTTACTTTTGTAGGAGATAATGCTGTCCACTTTTTGTTTACGTCACCCGAAAGTGAGAACAGGAGCTCTCATGGCACTGTTGTAGCCAGCGTTGCAAGATGTGTTAAAGATTCATATGTCCCTTCCTGCTTCAAACACCATTCCAGAGGACATGCACCCATGCTGATGAAATATCCTGCTTGATATTAATACAAATCAGTGTTTAGTTAGATGCCAACAAAAGACAGATTTTCATTTTTGGTTGTTTGAGTTTTGTGTTTTCCCCAGCAGGATGTTGCTTTTTTAAACCTTCTGAAAGCATGCACCACTCCATGTCCCACTCATCTTCAGGAAGGCACTCAGCTTCTTATAAACCTTGGAGTGAATGCAGTAGCTAGCTTTAGAAATATCATATTGGTATCTTCCTGTGTTTTGTGAAATCTGCAGTGAAAGTTTTGTTCAAATCAACAACATTTGCTGGGTCATAACCCGAGACTGCTATGACACGAAATAAATGATAGAATGTCCGTAAAACAAAACAGGAGACACACAATTCTCTCCCAAGGAGTTCAGTCACACATGTAATTAAAGCTTTATTTTTTTTTAATGAGTGTCATCAGCATGGACGCATGTCCTCTGCAATGGTGGTTGAAGCATGAAAAGGCATACAAATGTTTAGTGTATCTGGCACATAAATAGCTTGCGATGCCAGCTAAAAAAGTACCATGCAAATTTCTTGCTCTCACTTTCTCATGACATAGATAAGAAGAGACAACTTTATCTCCTGTAAATGTAAACAAGCTTGTTTATCTTGCTGATTGGCTAAATGACAAATACGCCTGAGTGGACTTGAAGGTGCTTAAGTTTTACACTGTTTTGTTTTTGAGTGAAGTTATGTGACCAAAAAAGTCTGTATTTGTAAGTTGCACTTTCCGAACGAAGAAATCGCACAATAGTACTTGTATAAGGCAAACTGAAAACACCTTATCATATTATAGTGCATATATCTGTAATAGAAATAATATACAGTTTGATTTCAATTAAAACAGAATACAATACATATGAAAATATAGAAAAACATCTAAATATTTAATATATTTCAATTGGTATGCTACCATTGAATGAGGTTTTAATCAGAGGAGGTAACTGCAATTAATCAACAGCTCTAATTTTTATAAGTAATATAAAGCATTTCGAGCCTTAAAATGAGTTTTTCAAAAAGGCATCAACCCAGGCTTTGAAGCTGTGTGTATAACATGGTAACCAGTATCATCTGCACAATAAACTGTTACCAGTTATGTGAACTCAAGGACCAGTAACTGACCTCAACTCAATCACTTTTTTCAGTCTAGGCTGCAAATTAGCTTGTTATCTTTTTCTAGGGTTAGACTCTTGTTACTTGTTTGCATGAGCAAAGCCTAATTATCTAAAGACTATTTTGGAAAATTTGGCTCTCTAAGATGGACATATGGAACTGATCATTTTAGAAGAAGCAAATCCAAGAGGGTAGCTATGATTTCTCTGGTTCTGCTGGAATCATGAAAAATCTGTATTCTGTGTCACAAGAATACAATCATTTCTAAAGTAAAGACTAAGTAAAAGGAAATTATCACATGAAGAGAAATAGTGAAAAGAGTTTGCCTGTAAACTTCCAGAGAGTTAAAACATACCATTCTATAAAGTTATTTGGAAAAAAGTATGCTTTTAAAATATATATTACATTTTATACCAAGTATGAACACTTCTTTCATAAGATTTACTACTCTTAAAAATGCAATTTGTTTCATTATTTTGTGGGGCAAAAGGTGGAGAGATACCATAATTTTAAAAGTCCAATTTTTATCCCATTATATTTAAATATCGGTACCACCTTGATTGTGGTACACCACTGCAGGACTAGCAACGTTAGAGGTGTGGTAGTAATATCCCAGTGAAGTCCCCATCCCTGTCTTGCTTATTTCTTCACTCTGTGGCTTATGCTATAATAAATAAAAACAGCAGAATAACAGAATGACAGTGAGTCTTCATGATAAATCTCCTTACTGTAATTTTGTTGTCAGAGCCTTAACTTTGAAAAAGTTTCTGTTTAAAACTGGCATTGTGGATTGTACTTATTCAGTGACTTACATACCTGCTCTGCTCAGTGTAGAGATTATTTTTCTAACATGATTTAAAATTAGTTAACAATGTTGCTGATAACACACATTAAGGAAGATATCCCAGCTCATTGTCCCAAAGTTTTATTGGATCCACTAGGAGAGGTAAGGGGAAATAAAAAAATATTTAAGTCAAAACAAGAAGCTGATAAATTTCTAAATTCACCCAAGGACCAGACTTTGTAAAGCAAGTAGGTGCTTTTTTATGTACACTCATTTTAACAAATTGGCACAAATTTTAAGGACCTCTTTACACTTTTTTTTGCATTTTAAATATTTTCAAATACAGATCCAATGACACATATGGAATTCATTTGTAAAATATGCTTTGATAAAAATAAAACTAAGATTTATCATAGCCAGTGTGATTTTTCTTTAACTTGGTGTCCAATCCTATGGTTTTTCTCAATTAGGATTTCCATTGACTTTAATTAGAATTTTGTCTGAATAAGGACTGCTGGACCAGTTATTTAATTTCCCTGTTATAGATGTTCTTTCATAGCACTAATCTGTATTAAATGAGTTTTAAATGCTGTAGTTTAAAACAAACCTAGTAGAAATAAACATTTATTGGCTCTGAATTTATTTTGCAAGCCATTGTTAACCCTATGGGGGAAAAGGTTAAAGAAATCCCTTTAAGAGGCACTGATCTTTTCCCTTGCTGTTTTGAGTAATGTAGAGATCTTATTAAAATATAAAATGTAGATCAAAAGACATCTTGTCTTCAACAGTGCTGTTTACTATGTTTCATTCCATTTCTGCACCCTGGCTTACTGATGGATCATTTCTGTGTTTAAATATGATCATCATACAAGCAAAATATCATGGAGGATTTACATATAGTAACCATTGTGTTGAGATTTATATTTAAAAAGGGACTAAATTTCTCTGATATATGAGAACTGTATAGTATAACTCCCCAAATATATTATACTGACCCTTAAAATATTGTATGAATTTTTTGAGAATTTCCAGGTCTTTTTTTTCCATATATGAACTACAAGCATTAAAACTTGTTTATTTTTTTTAGTTCTCCAGCAAAGAAATTTCAAAATCTAAACCATGGACTGCTTTTTAAACGCATTAATGTGTTAATTTCATGTATACTAGTACTTGAGCTGTAACTGTTTCTGTTTATGCCACAGTGCTTTTTTACAATATTCTTGCATTTGTTGTTAAATTAAATTTACAGCTAATATTCTGGCTTAAAACTGATTTTTTGTCAATTACTTTTGTGGGGAAGTAGCTTGTATGATGTATTCTTGCATAAAACACTCTTGGGAAGACCACTGAGAAAGCATTCTTCATCCAAATGACTGCCGTACAGCTCAGATAATTATACGATTCAGTGGCTCACCAGTTCAGCTATATAAGAAGGACCTGCTCCTACAGCAGATCTCTGAGACCTTGGCAAGTCCATAAAGTTGGGTTGCTTTCCTGCAGACTTCCTAAATTCTTGATATCTCTTCTTTTGTACACTTCCAAAAGCAAACAAGACAGAGGTTCCCCTCCTGGCCCTTCTGCACATCTTGGGTAGCCTCATTGCTAACATACCTAAATGAATACTTGTCACACTCAATGCAATGCAATGCTGTTGCTTTCTCTGTCCATTTGTACTGCATCCTCTTGTTTTCTACTTGTCAACTATAAGTGGGTCTGTATACATGTTATACCATCAGAATATTTAATTACACCAACACACTAAAACCCTCTCCATTTTGAGTTCACCAACAGTAACATTGTCAACACGCCACTCAGACTACTGGCCACTCACATTCTTAATTCCAAACAGTCAATTTGGTATTCTAACTACAGGTTGAAACTCTCTCACCCGGCAACATCCCTGGTCCAGCAGGACCACCAATGATGCTGAACCACAGAGCTCCCAGACTAGAAAGATTCAGATGCTCAGGGCTGGAGCAGAGCCCCACTCATGGCAGGTAGTCCCCTGGCAGCCTGCTCTGGGGAGCTGTATGAGCAGCCCTGTGGTAGGAAGTTAGACGTGGTAGGGAAGCCCCACTGTGGGGAGCCCGTCCCGGGTCATGAAGGCCCGTGTAGAGCCTGACGGTGGCAGAGGGAGTTGGGGCAGTTGTGGGAGCTCACAAACTACACCAGAGAGCTGGGCTGGGGAGCCCAGTTGGGCAGCCCAGCTGGGGCCCAGAGCTGGGGCAGGGAGCCCAGCTAGCGCATGGAGCCCTGTTGGCAACTCTGCGGCTGGGAACCAGGCTCGGGGGGAGGAATGTTCCATGGGGGCCCTGGCTAGCAGCCAAGTGGCAGAGATCCCCAGCAGGAGTGGAGTCTCCCCCACAGGCAGCCTGGTAATGGCCAGAGGAGGAGCCCATCCAGCACGCTGACACCCTCTCCAGGAGAGCCTGAAGGCCTGACCTCCCCTGGTCTGGCAAATCCCCTCATTCGGGGTCCACTCAGGTCCTGAGAGTGCTGGATCACAGAGGTACAACCTGTAGCCAATTCATTATATGCAGATTCAGACTGATACTTTGATGTCAGAGTATGAATATGCACAGGAAATGGTGCCTGTGCTTCCATGTCAGTAATATTTGTGCATACCTTTTCATTCCTGCAGTTGTTTAGACCCATGTTATTCATTGAGGGCAGTTTTACATCAACACCATGAGGCTGCTGCTGCTCTCTCTGGATCTGCTCTCGCATCTTTCGAGCCTCCTGTATGGCTTTCATGACTGTGTCCTGGTCCCCAAATAGGGCAGGTGCATTAAGACTGGAAAGGATATCTAGAAATACAAAACATACCTCATTAAAACTACCTTTCAGATTAGATTCTCAGCTATGCAATCAGGTTGCAGCCTGTCAAAGGGGCACCTCTGTAATAGCAGTTGTAATGATGATCCTCTCTTTAGACCAATGGGTTTCAAGATTTTTTTCATTTGCAGACCCTTAAATAGTGTTGGTTGGAGATGAACTCTGGAAATCTTTTAGACTTAATCTGCTGACCCCTGAAAACAAGTGCAGCAGAAGGCTCAATTACCACACTATGCTTACATATAAAGAAGTGGAGCTGTTTGTTCCACTACAAATGTGACTACTTAGTCCACTGAACTCAACAAGACAACTTATATTTTAATGTTAAGATGGTGCTTAATACTTTGCTGGATCTAGGCACAGATGAGACATCTCTGAAGTAGTAAGAGTAAAAGCAAACAGAAAGCTCACTGGTTTGGCTATTCCCATACAAGCATTCTTATACTGTCACTCCCTGCACTGTACTTTGAAACCAGAAACTTTTTATAGCAGTTTTTGTGTGGTAGCAGGCAAGCTATCACCTTAACGTGAGTTCAAAGTTGTACATAACTGAGAGAAAAATATTTCTTTTCTGCCTATTAAATGTAGAAGAGATTTTTAAAAATAAGTCTTCACACATTAAACAAACTGTCTTTCTCTTTGAAATGTATTTTATTGTAGGTAAAAATTAGTACTGTGGATAAGGCTTTCTAATTTTATACCAAAAAGCTGCAATTATTCAGTGACTGGTAGTTTCAGGAGACTGTGGTGAAGCTTTAACTTGGTCTACCTGTTGTTCTAAGTGAATGTACAGAGATTATATACAGAGATATACTGTATAATGTATACATATTATACTCACATATTACAGCTAGGAACTTTTAGGAATCCTGAATGACAAGCAACAATAGTCCTTTATTTTAATGCTTTAAGTTGTGAATTTAACTAAACAAAATGTATATATTATAAAATATATAATGACACAGCTTTGGAAATCTTCCTCAGAAGAAAACTCTTACTGACGTCAATTCCATTGACTTCAATGAGAGTTTTGCTTAAATAAAGACAATCACGTTGATTAAAAAGGAAAATTAAAAAGTTAGCATTTCAGTCTTCACCTTGAGTAAGGAACAATTTATATTTAATATTGTAGCCTACATGAAGTTTCAGTGATTACACCATATTGTTTTTGGCATAACTAAGGTGTTTCTCCTTAAAACAATGCCACAATAGGACTATGTTCACCATGAATACATTTTTCAAAAGCTCCTAAATCACTTGGGGTATGTCTATGCACAAAAACAATCCAACCTGTAACTAGTCCCAGCGCCCAGGTCTATAGACGTGGGCTTGAAGGACTCGCACTAAGATACTAAAAGTCGTCAAGTAGATGTTTTGGCTCAAACTGGAGTTTGGGGTTTCGAGCCCAGGGAACAGGGTATGTTTCAAACCTAAAGCTCTAGCCCAAGATGGAATGTCTACTCAGCTGTATATTTAACATTGTAGCACAAGCCCCACAAGCCTGAGTCTGTAGACCTAAGCTCTAGTTGCACTGGCTTTAAAAATCTGGCCTCAAGTGATTCTGAAAATGGGATGGGGCTCCTAAATCTGCTGTGAGATTATGAACATTTATTCTGGTTTCATCTCAGCACCTCTCCTACTTTTAAACTGGGCAAAAAAAGCAAACAAAGTTTTTGTAGTTTTAATCTTAATAGAAAATATCCGCATCCTCGGCCACTTTTGTTCTCTGCCTGTCTTAAAAAATGCCATTCATAGTCTGGTTTCGAACCAATCCACCGCTCTGAAGTGTTAGATACAACAGTAATAGGGTAAGTTATAAATAACATTACAGAAAGACCAAATGACAGCTAACAAACAGCAGACACTATACAGGATCAAACTCTCTAGTCTATCACTCTCAGGTCTTGACCCCTGCCAAACCGGAGAATTTGCCAAACCACGGGAGGTCAATATTCTATAATATTATTGTCAACACTTTCACTTTGTACTGAGCCCTTAGAAAACATTTAGAGGTAAATTACAGCTAAACAACAGCACAGAACACTGAGAGACAGGACTGGTGGCTGTAAACAAACTTTATGGGACCACAGGAAATTTGGCCACACCCATGATAAGCAGACATCCAGCTAACTAAACTCATGCTGGACTACAGATGTTGCCACCCCGAATATAGTGCTTGGATTGGAGAGGTTCAACCTGTATTACATGAAACATTTCCCCTGAGACTGTGAAGGTGTCTGGAAGGAATCATAACTTTTACATATGTCTTTATTTTTTACTACGTGCATATCTTAGCTATGGATTGCAAACAATCAGTTTATCATAAATATTCAATCCACAGTTGGATTCTGAGAATTCAGTATTTGACTTGTTGGCAATAACTAAATTGTAAGGCACCTGATCTTTATAAACTACTTCAGCCCAAAACAAATTTTTCATTTGTGAATCTCATATATGGGCCAAAAATTCACACTCTGAAAACATGTGAATATACAAAATCTGTATAAAACAATACAGACAATTGTGAGCCATGAATAATAGAGAAATTTGAACTTTTTGAACAGAAATGCTCCTGCCTTTCTACCATAAAAAATCACATATTAAAAATAAGACCTTGGTTCAATGTTACTGCATATTTAGGACACCACTGGTTCATGAGTTGATGAAAATTTAGGCGATATCAAATTATATTTCCTTAGGAACACTATTCTGAGTAAAACTATCAGGCATATTCAGGCTAGAAAGGAAAACAAAGTCAAGCTATCTACTTGCCTGAACATCTGCAGTTTACATGGGTCTGATCCTTCAGAATGCTGAGTGCTCTGGCCCTAATCCAGCAAAGCACTTTAAGATCATGCTTAATTTAAAACACTTGCGTAATCCCATTGGATGGAGCTCATATATGGTCCAGCACATGTTTAAATCCAAGTATGCCACACAAACTGGCTCTTGTATTCATTCATATGCTCATTTGTTGCCTAATCCAAAGGCCAAATTTGAAAAGTGAGTCTGGTATTTGTATACACAATTAATTTTGGAAGGTTGGGGGAAAGCTTCATTATTCACACAAAACTACTACAATTACATGTCCTTCTTGAACGGTATGCTTCTATGCAGTATCCCTGAAGAGATTTATTACATATGACTGCTGAATGGCATCAAAATCCTTAACAAGACGATTGATTCAACAAATTTTCTTGCAATTTTTTCCCTTGTTTTAACCAGAGACTGTAGCTTCTCTGTGTCCCTCCTTTTAAAAGTACGCATCCTCCTCCAGGTGAGACTCTCACTGAGAAACTGCACCTGCTGAGAACAGATTTCCCTTTTTGAAATCACCAGTTTTTTGCCTTCCACCTGTGGGTTTACCTAAAGAGGATCCTCTTCCCAATGTTGCACCAATTGGGCTCGGGATGCCACTTTTATTTGGCACATTCACAGGACTGGTTTTACTAGCTGGGAAGAGGCTCTGCGTTGGCGATGTTGGGGATTTTACAGGTTCAGCTGTTTTGGGTCGAGCTGAGAGATTCAGTGGCTGCGCTGCTTCATCCTGCAAAAGTTTAAAGTAAATAATTATTAGAAAAAGACAAATGAAACACATTATCACTTGGTAAGACACAGTCATTTTACACCTCCGAGACAATGCCACGTTCTCCTGCAATAATAACAAAAGAAGCTAATTATCTGCCGTCTTGAAGATTCAAGGAAAGGAGACCTCATTAATTTATCTGCGTTATGCTTCTATTTACATTAACTGTGTGGCTGGATCATTCTTTTTGCCAAATTGAAATTTGAATTAGCTCACATTATAGCTTAATTTCCTAATGTGTTTTCAGAGATCTAAACTAACCTAGGGCATTTACAAAGAATTATTTAAAATTTCCCGCAGCTCAGGAGTGCTTTTGTGATGGTTCAATTTGAAAAGTTCCTGGACCTATAAGTAAGCCATGCAGTTTATTTTTCATTTATTAGAAACTAAACAAACACAACTCATCAAGGGAAATAGTTAGAGACCTCTTTTACATTTGTGTCCCACACACCTGTAACAGTACCACTGTTGTAGTCCTTTCACATTTTTTTGTTGCAAACACTGCACGGGATGTTAATCTATGTCTCTTCCTGTTATCAAATCATCTATGCAGAGCTAAAATATATATTTTCTACAGTTTCATTAAATATGTTTTATTATTCTACTGTCATGTCATTCGTGTCATACATTATATGGAATTAAATACTGTATTTCAGTACATGAAACACAACGTAGTGATCAGGTGATGCTTTTGGAACAATTTTTACCATCTTCAAACACTATTGTATCTGTATCTTTAATTTGTAGTACGTAAACAACATGAAGATGGGGAAACTGTGCAATTTTGATGTAGTCAGTTAAATATGGAAGACATTCACACTCTCTGACATACATTTTCTGTCAGTGTCCAATTTTTACAAATGTCTAACTTTGGGAATAGGGAGAATTTAAATAACTCATTTCTTTGATCGAGACCCACCATTTACAAGGCCTTCCTCTCCCCATTCTAGGGGATGTCCCCTTTGCTTAACCTGTTCAGCATATAGCAAGTCAAAATGGTTTAAAAAAAAATACTGATTTTCTGTAATTAAAATGAAGATGCCAAATAAAGAGGTCTCTCATTTAAAATACACACAAAGAAAAAATATGCTGGATTTGGGAGTAAACAATAAATACATAGGTTGAACCTCTCTAATCCAGCACTCTCTCATCTGGCAATATCTGCCATCTGGCATGATTTTAGTTAGCTGGACAGCCACTTATCATGGCATGGCCAAGTTTCCCATGATTCCACCAAGTTTGTTTACAATCACCAGTGCTGTCTCTCAGTGTTCTGTGCTGTTATTTAGCTGTAATTTACCCCTAAATATCTTCTAAGAGTCCATTAATCAGCAGAAGTTTTGGTAATGTGCTAGACAATATTGACCTCCTGTGGCTTGGCAAATTCTCTGGCTCGGCACTGGTTAGGTCCTGAGGGTGCTAAACTAGAGAGGTTCAGCCTGTATAATCTGTATTTTAGAAGACAGAACTGAATACTATGGACTTTAGAAATACATGACAGAATACAGTACTATACTGATTTATCTCATTTTCCCCATTCGTCTTAGTATCAAGTAGTGATTCCACAAAACATACTAATAATATATAACTAATTTCACTTGCCCCCCGCAACAAATAGTTGATTATTTATAATTCCTTCACACCTCTGAAGTTAACATGATTTCAGTAAAATTGCAGGATATTTCTCCCTGTATTATTTGCTAATTGCTAATACAGTCCCTGTCTTTGCAATGCATGCAGACATATGTACATGTAGAAATCCCAGTTGAAGCCAATGGAGCTCTGCAGGAATGCCTGGTTTGCCTGGCCAGATCCAACTGCAGAGTAAGAAAGAGCCTCAGTACATTCACATGCTTTATGGTCATGAGACAATAAGCTGCAGAGCCCAAGTGACTTCAACACGATTTCATGAAGACCAGGCTCATTCTGGGTTAAGCTGCTTTCAAGCCAAAGGATTATAACTCTATGCACAGAGAAGCCTATGCTAGCATGCTCTGTGTTCAAAAACTTTGTGACTTATAAAAAAGACAAATGAAAATCGCCTTTGAACATCATCAGAACCTTTTGTTTGTGCCTCCATATTCAACCTCATCATTGACATAATGTTGCTGTAAGGTAGGAAAAGCTTTCTGGACATTGGTGTGAAAATCCTAACATTATTCTTTGAAAACTTTGACTCCTATAAAATAACTCTATTAGTTCTATTAAATATCAGTGAATGTATGTTGAACTACCATAAGTCCAAACACAGAAAAGGAAAGTATGGCTTACTAAGAACTGCATGGCAATTAAAATTGCAGTACATTGTTTCAATAACAGAATTCTCAAAAAGAGCACTCTAGTATTAGTTCATTAGAGTGTTTTAAATTAAGTATTAATTAAATTTATTTTACGATAACTGTCAGACTTCTCTAAGAGAAAAAAGTGTAATTGATTTCTAATATTTTCTATACAATAGTGTGCTTAAAATATGCATTAAAAGATTTTTATTAACATACACTGAAGTCCATTCAAATAGAATTATGTAGGGAAACCCCCAAGAATTTGCATGTAGTCAGTTGAGTAATAGAACTCAGCTGGCCAATGAAGCTGGACTGGTACTGGCTTTAGTTCAAGCAGATATGTGTTTAAATTTAACAAGGGAAAATTTTGCTCATCCAGTAATGGTTTGGTTTGGTGTAGATCCATTTGGCTCATTCACTTATAAAATTACTTTTTCATATTAATGTACTCAGTAGCATACACTCAATCTCCCAAACCACGGGTGTTTGGTATCACTATACTACAGCAACTTTGCTCAAACATTTTGCCTCTACCTTTGGCTGCTTCTGCATCGACCTCTAGAAACGTAACTTATGTGGTAAATCTCATTAACAGCTTTAAAGCACAGCACTGGATTGTGAGAGGTAAAATATTAGGTTAATATGTATCCACAATAAAGTAAAGTGAATGCTTAGCTACACAGATGCTGGATCTGTCCATAATGTAATAGTTTTTATTTATTAACATAGCACAACAGTATAGTGGAAATATATATCAGCCCCAGCAGAAATATTTACTAGTCCACACTTTATTACCATGATGATTGATAATAATAAAACCAATGATTTTTACTCACCTGTCAAAACAAAATTCTCACCCCAAATGAGTAGAATCGTCCCACCACGAATTCAGAGCTGATTGTGGGTCTGTTGGCTTTTTTTGTTGTTCTTCTCAAAGAATGTGCGTGTGTGTGTGCTTGTGTGTGTGTGTAAAACCAGTGTGTGTTTTCCTTAGCTCAATTTAATGCTTTATATTTTTCATACTAGCTGTTCAAATCAATAGCATGTCCAAACATTTGCCCACAAACTAAGTTTTGTAGTTTGAAGCAATTTGTTTCCCAACTTGTTTGGCATCGTGAAATCCAATACTACCACAGGAAAACACAGCAATAAAGGAACTTGGTACCACCCACAGGTACCAGCTGCAGCACAAAGTTGGAGGGGGTGCATCATGTTCATTTCAAGCTGCTGCCAAGTGCCACGTTGTAGCTGCCTCACACCAAGTGAGACTAAGCAGGCACAAGCATTCAGCAATGGTGCAAAACTGACAAGGAGCAGCTTCAGCATCAGCAGCTGTGTGAAATCAACAAGAGGCAAATCAATCTGCAGTGACACAGTTTGTCCCTAGAGCCCTGACTTACATTTTATTTTTATGTGAGGTTTTTGGGGTTTTTTCCCAAAAGTTGTGTAAAAGGTGCAGCCTGGGATTTGTGAAAAAATTAGAAGGGATACAGTCCCTCTGGCCCTCACGATGTAAGCTACCACTAGTTTTCTGAGGCACAGACTCCATTCTGTGCTTTATCTGAAATCATGTAACACAACAAATGCTACTTATGCATATTATAAAATTAAAAACGGAATTTCTGAAGATAGTGAATTTTAGGAATGAATTTTCAGTGCTGGATATAGAGATGAAGCAGAATGCCTGATATTCTGTTTCCAAGGAGAAAACACCTGCTCTTCCATTCTCCATGCTGACAGCATACGCAAAGGAAGAGTATTGCATTTGGGAATGAAGTTTTCTATGGTTGGACTTCTTACTGTTAAAATAAATATGTGGACAGTGTAGTGCCACTAACTGAAGTGTCTCTTTCAAACACAAATTTCTGCCTCCATCCAAAAATACCTTCACTTGAGTGATAGGGCTGGTCCCTCGCTTTTCATTTTTCAGCCCAGTCGGTGACAGTGCCCCTGTTGTGTTCAGTGCCTGGGGTGCAGACGGCATCTTGGCTCCAGGAGAAACCTGCATGCTGGCCAGCTGAGCTGCATACAGTTGCTGCAAGACAAGAAATAAGTATAGAATATTGCTTGCTACTGTCCAAAGAGAGAGATGCGATAAATTTGTACAATTTTATTGCCGGCTCTTGATCCCACTCCTCTTGATGAAATCATTACATTTTCAGCACCTGTTTGAGGTTTTCCTGCTTGAGACTTTAAAAAATAAATACATTTGCAAAATTCTCACCCAGGGCAAGTAGCTATTTTTATTAGACAAACACATAATATATTATCAGAGAGGTAGCCATATTAGTCTGTATTCTAACAAAGCAAGCCAGCAGTCATGTAGCACTTTAAAGACTAACAAAATAATTTATTAAGTGATAAGCTTTCATGGGGCAGACTCCAGATCTGAAGAAGTGGGTCTGCCCCGTGACAGCTCATCACCTAATAAAATATTTTGTTAGTCTTTAAAGTGTTACATGACTGCTGGTTTGTTACATAATATATTAGTTACTAATCCACTGTCAACAATTAGCATGGTAAGGGACACATAGATAAATACTGTGCCCAGGCTATTAAACAATTATGACAATATTAAAAAAGGTACCAATCCCCATGAAGAATATGAAACACTTAAGATTTTACAGAGCTGCCCAGCAACTCTCCCTCAACAACAGAAACTGTATTGGAAACTGAAGTTGGGATTAGTGTGCCACTGAAAAGCACTGGCATGTTTTCTCTTGATAGTATTCAATAGTACAGTAGGCAGTGATGCATTCTAACTCCCACTAACAGCAATGAAAAGTAGCAGTGATAATCCCTGCTCATAAGATGAGAACACAAATAACATCCTTAAATATTATCATAGAATTTACGTATAACTTCCTCTACTTTTCAGAAGTTTAACTGAAGATGCATATTAACATCAAATATTCCTAGCATTAGAAAGTGTTTACTGAACCATAATCAAACAGGTTTAATTTCCTCCTAATGACCAACTTTAATCCCTCACCTTGAATTAGCAGTAGCAATAATCCTTCTACCATAAACAGGGGAGGATCCTAATCCCTCTTTCACACATAAATCTGTATAAACTTTGCTTTATTAGTGAAAAAAACAGGTGGATTGTATGTAATTTCCAACGTTACTATCATTCAGATGGACAAATAAAAAAAATTACAGTAATCAAAAGCAGACCTTTCAGCACATGTAATTAAATGAAGCTTAATAAAGAATAATTTGCAAGAGCCAGATGTGCTTATGTCATAATTGTTGCTTTCTTTGGAACAATTTTTCTAATATAACTAGCCTCTAAAGAAATGAAAGTTACACCATATTATGCGTGCCATGACTCAGTGGCTAGACAAATGCATGCGGAAATGTCAGAGTCAGAACTCTGGGCGTTTAATGAAAATCTGACTTTTTGGTTTGTTTGTTTCAAATAAGCCTCCACTACATCTCACCCCTTCAAAATGTGAGGCATAGTTTCCACTTGGACAAGAGATGAGCATTCCGAAATTAGATACATTTAAATATTAAGGTTGAAGTACTGTATTTTTTTCCTCTACTAGCATTCTAATTTCCCATTTTTCTATTCTGCATTGAGTAATAAAAATGAAGTATTGTATATACAGGTTGAAACTCTCTAATCTGTAACTCTCATGTCTGGCAACATCCATAATCCGGCATGATTTTAGTTAGCTGGATGCCCACTTATCATGGGTGTGGCCAGGTTTCACATGGTTGCATAAAGTTTGCTTACAGCCACCAGTCCTGGCTCCCAGTGTTGTGATTTTTATTTAGCTGTAACTTACCCCTAAATGTCTTCTAAGAGCCCAGTAAGCAGTGAAAGTGTTGGTAATGTGCTAGACAATATTGGCCTCCCATAGTTGGGCAAATTTTCTCGTCCAGCACTGGTCAGGTCCCAAGTGTGGTGGATGAGAGAGGTTGAACCTGTAGTAATATATGTTCTGCTCTAGTACTGGGATCTTACCATCTCCCCTTGGAAATGGCATATAAACTAACATGTTCTTAAGGTGGTTCTTTGTTACTTTGATAGGTTACATTGCTATTTGATAGTAGAAAGGCAAATATTCAAACTTCTTGAAGCCTGTACATGTTCAGCTGAAGATAAATTAGATACTGTATACTGGAACTTATGACAAAACAAACAAAAATAGATCTTCAGGGACAAGCTGACTTCCACTTTTTTCTTTCAAGTACATACATAGCATAGAATAACAGTGCTGTCCATATTGTGAATTAGCCACAAGAGCATGCACAACTACAATGGTAGTATAGACAGCTTCAGATCCAAAATATTTCCCATCCAGATTCCACTTACAGTAGCCTCGAAGTTCTACACTGAATATTGCAATTTTAAGGTCTGAGGAGGAACTTTCCTCTAGATGCCCACTGGCTTTAATACCAAAGATTTGGGTAGGGGTTGCCCTCCTTTTGAGCAAGGGTGAGAAGTGGGTGAAGGCAACAGGTATGGAAGCACTTTCCGTTTGCAGCTCAATGAACAATCATTGATAAAAATAAAAAAGCCATCCAGTAGCACTTTAAAGACTAACAAAATAATTTATTAGATGATGAGCTTTCATGGGACAGACCCACTTCTTCAGTGTGTCCCACGAAAGCTCATCATCTAATAAATTATTTTGTTAGTCTTTAAAGTGCTACTGGACTGCTTTTTTGTTTTGATAGTATATAGATCTCTCTGTTACTATTGATAAAGATGCATTTGTTATAGCACAAGGGCAAGGCAGAAGTCCTGGCCTACATCTTGGCCTAATATCTCAAGTCTCAGCAGTATACAGAAGTGAGCTGATTTTCTAGCAAGAAGAGGACTAAATCATAATTTGTAGCTGCTCCTCAATGGGGTTTGGTTATTGAACTACCCCCAAGTCTTCAAAGATGAGCAACAATAGTAACAAGGATTGTGAGCCACTATGTGACTGAGAAGTTGCTTGAGTGGAAATACACTAATGTTAAAGTTTAATAAAGCTGCCTTTATACTGTAATTCTGCACTGAGAGTTTTATGGTCTAAGTCATATGTCTGGAATTGTTTTGTCTGACAGTGTTATAAACTTGTCCTAAACATAACAAAAATAAAACGACATATATATGAACCTTTTGGTTTGGTTGGACACCTGCAACACCAAGCTTTTCCAGAAATAGTTGTAGTTCTCACAACCACAAATATCCAAGGTGGTGCCTGAAAAACTGTCATTTGGTCAGAAAAGTTGGGTAACTACACATAGGTACCTGACCATCTGAAGGGTTAGGCAATTCTAATGTGGAAATAATCGATCGGTTGGTACAAACAGATGTGTTTGCAAACACAACTGTTACATTCACCTTTGAAAAGATGGCTCTAAATGGCAATCAAGGAGTGTATACAAACTGAGCTGGCAATGAACAGTTTATAGGCAACTTCAAGAAAATAATGTGAAGGAAACGTGAATGGAGGCTGTTACATTTTAATGTTCTAGAGTGAAAGTTGCTACAGAAATCTTTCGACTGAAATGCTAACTTGCTAGCTATTGACTGAGTATAAAAATTTATAAACTAACCCCTAAATCATGAGTTTTAAGATATATTAGCCAACCACCACAGTAACTATTGAGTCACAACAATTCTTTTCAGTCCTGTTTCTTATAAATTTAAAGCAGCTCTAAATATTACTGCATCTTTTATTACATTAGTACATAAAATGATAGTTTCTTACACAGCCAGAGTGAGAATGTTATAAGACCAGCTTAAACATTGAAAAATACCCTCGTTTCAACCACTATTACTTCCATAACATAATAGTTTCAAAACGTCTGGTTTACAAAATAAGATTCTTGATTACCTGCTGTAGTGGGAGGTTCAAATTCATTAAGTACTCAAGACCCAGCTTATATCAGACAGTTAATAGCCCAGATTCAGACCAAAGTCAAGACATGCAATAATGGGTACCTAAAATTAGGTTCCTAAAATCTGTGCTTAGACACGTAAATATAGGTGAGCCCAATTTCCCAAAGTGCTGGACATGTAGCTGCTTCTTTTGAAGTGGACGTGTGCTCAGCACTTTTGAAAAGTGTTTTTTTTCTTTAAAATAGATTAAGGCATTAAGGCACTGGATAGGGTTGATTTTTCTTATCTGGTGCATTAAGCTAGTAGTGTTGCAGAGCTATAATGCAAGAAATTTCCTCTAGGATGCATAATATATATTCAAAACATAACTCTTTCTCCCCAAAGACTGCTTTTACAAAGCCTATCTAAAACACCAGCTTCTTCAATACGTCAGCACACTGTTCAGCAATAAATCAACAAATCTGGTGGGCTCGTTCTTCTGTTATTATTTACAATTCCATTGTTTTCCCAAATGTGCCAGGTGCTGTACAGACACAATGGAAGACAGCATCCCCACTCCAGAGAGCATTCTTTCTATTGAAGAAAAAATGGCCTCAAGCTTAAATCATTAGATTCTGTCTCAAAACATATGGGTTCCATTTCCCTGTTCAACCACTGATTTCCTACGTGACCTTAGGCAACTCACTTAGGTAAATGTCTCAAAAGCATCTAAGTGATTAGAAGTCTAACTCCTATTCTCAGAAGTGTCTTGGGCACTTAGGATTCTACATCCGACAAATGAAAAAGGTCCCTCAGTAAAATAGAGATATTCTCTAAAACAGAGATAATGCTTCCTTTGTTCTTTGTCTCTTTTTTTTTAATTTAGATTGCTAGGGTCTTTGGGACAGGAAAGTCTCTTATGCTGGGTATGTGCACTGCTACTGTAATACTGCAATCAGCACTTTTTTCATCAAAAAAGAGAAGCCAGTACTCAGCCAACTCCCTGCCCCCACTCCCCACCTTGCTGGGATCCCCGAAGCAGGGAGTTGGCTGGGGCGCGGAGCTCAGCCAGCAGCCCCAGCTGCTGAAACCCAAGCCAGGGGGTGGAGGGAACCCCACATCCCCATGGCTGGAACTAGCTGGGGTATGGAGCCTTGCCAGCAGCCCCAGCCATGGGAACCCTAGCTGGGAGAAATACTAATTTATTTTGGTGGAGGTGCCAATACTCAGTACCAGTATGTACTGCCACCAAAAAAGCACTGACGATAATTAATAAGAAATGGGAATGAGGTTAACTATGTAAGCAAAGGTTATTTTATTTGTTTGGAATTTTTTAGCAAGCTGTCTTTGTCTAGAAATTTGCATTGCTTTTCTCCCTTACATAAACTAAAATAGTGTCGTTAGAGGCCAAGGTGTGTTAAAGGTAAAAGGCATCCAGAGGCAAGCCAGCCCACAAAACTCCTCAGTGGATAACCATATGCAAACTCCAAGGTCAAGTCTATGCTACAGTGGGCCATCGATCTAACTTACACAACTTCAGCTATGTGAATAATGTAGCTGACATCAATATACTTAGATCAAATTACAGTGGTATCTTCTCTATAGTAAGTCTACCACCAATGCTCTCCTATTGATGCCACTTATGCTTCTCATTCTGGTGGAGTATCAGAGTCAACAGGAGAGCACTCAGTGATCAATTTATCCTGTCTCTACCAGGCATGATAAATCGACCCTCACTGGATTGATTGTTGCCCATCAATCTGGCGGGTAGCGAAGACATGCAGCAATTAATCCATTTGGGATATGCTGCTGCCCATTGAGCCAGACAAGGAATTAGATGTCATTCCTAGCAAAATATCTTTCACAGCTCTGCATCTGGAAATGTGAAGAGGAGGAGGAAAGGCGCATGAACAAGTGTTTAAAAAAATCACAGCACTGGAAAAAGCAAAGGTGTGTGTGTGTGTGTGTGTCTGTTAGAGAGAGAGAGAGAGAACATCTAAAAAGAGAGAAATATGTTTTATTTTAAAAGTACATTTTATTTCATTTTATAGTCCATTTGCACAGATGTTACCTATTAGAACTGTAGATACTATAAATGTGTGTGTTTATATAACAAGCTTATGAATTAAATATAGTTGTCCAGGTGAAAGTGAGAACAGAATGTAGCCAACACTATTTGTACTCTTAGAAAACATTTCAATTCATTAGCTTGTTATTTATAATATTTAGCTACGAAAATCCCACCAAAACCTAAAAATTTGGCTGTGGCTTCATTGAAATACAACTTTAAAATATAAAGTGTCAATAAGTATGGACTTTAACTTATATGCTTTTATATAAAGAAACCAGTGAGTATTTAACTTTAATTAGGCATATAATTGAAGTGGCGCTGATTACAGCACATATATAAAAAGATGGAGTTGCAATTAGGAAAAGGTTTTTAAATTATACATCTTAAAACAATAGGCAAGAGCATACTTCAAAGGTTTAATTTGTCTGTGGCATATCAGTTTCATTATTACAAACATATGCTTCCTTTTAAAATATATTTCCTTGATTTTGTTTGATTTGCTGTTTTGTGGGGAGTTAACCCTATCTACCCTTTTTAATATCAGTGGGCCTGAGGGACTGGACCATTCTGATTTTACAGATCTAATACTGTACAAACAAAGCGTTGGCATGACGGAGGTGTATATCTCACTACTATACTACTTCTTACAATCCTGTGCCAACACCTTTGAAAAAAAGGCATTTAGGTGAAACACAAGCTGACAGTCAATGAATTATTGTGACTAATGTCATCATAACAAAGGCTGTTGCGCTGATTATTAATGTGTTTGCTGGCTAATGTGCTTGCAAATTTATTGCAGACTGCCATTTGCAAACAACTAACTGCCTTTGTGAGAGCACAAATGATACATTTCATGTTCGTGGTTAGAGTCTGAAGACTGCTTTTGCCCCCATGTTTCTATTTATGCTTCTTCTCTGAACACAACAGTTTACTGAAGTCTCACTTGGAAAAACTGCCATCTATTAGAATAAGAGATTAATGCATACTAGTTATTCATATTTATGTGCCTTTTTTTTCCTATGGCTACCACTGGTGTTGGGTGTTTTTTAATCTTTATGACTGCTACTCAATGTACAGCATAGGAACTCTTTTCTATGGCTCTCAAAGTTATTCAATATATGGCTTCTTAGGAGAACATAGTCATTTGATTTGCACTAACTAAACGTTCTTTCCTACTCTGAACAACA